>NW_022437022.1:890198-943147 GCF_009761245.1 Sapajus apella
CTTTCTCTCTCTCTCTCTCTCTCTCTCTCTTTCTTTCTTTCTTTCTTTCTTTCTTCTTTCTTTTTTTGAGACAGTCTTGCTCTGTCACCTAGGCTAGAGAGCAGTGGCACTATCTCGGCTCACTGCAACCTCCGCCTCCCAGGTTCAAGCAATTCTCCTACTTCAGCCTCTTGAGTAGCTGGGATTACAGGCACCCGCCACCACACACTGCTAATTTTTGTATTTTTAGTAGAGACGGGGTTTTTATCATGTTGGCCAGGGTGGTCTTGAACTCCTGACCTCGTGATCTGCCCTCCCTTATCCTCCCAAAGTGCTGGGATTATAGGCATGAGCCACCGCACCCAGCTGTCAATTTTAATTTCATTTTGGAAAAAAAAACCCAGTCACCTCACAGATTTAGGAGTGCGGGGTGGAAGGCATTTTCCCCTTTTTGTCTCTTCGCGTCCTCTACAATTTTTAAGGACTTCTTGGGTGTCCTCTGCTGGGGGCCTCTTTCAGCTCATCCTAAATAAATAAGAAACCTTTCAGGGCACAATAAATCCAAAGTGAGAAAGTCATCACCCTGATTCAGAATTGATGCTTCTTGGTCAAATAATGTCTAAAAAATAACAAAAGCCATAACAAAAAATGAACCTGGGACAAGGTATAAACCTGTGCTGCTCTCAGCCCCAATCTGCCATGAAGATGAATGCACAGGAAGAAACTGTCAGATAAATAAAAACGCCTCTCACACAGCTTCCGCGAAGCCCCTCAGATGTCTCAGGAAGGCAATTTTATTTGTGTATCAAATAATTTGACTATTTGACTATAGAACATTATTCTTTTGGTTTTTCTATTCTTATAAAATTTAATATCTTACAAAAACTTATAATCAAGTACAAATTTTACTTTATAATTTGCAACACATAAAAATACTGAATCACTGACGTCCTTTTAAAAAAAACATCACATGGCTGGACCTGGTGACTCCTGCCAGTAATCCCAGCACTTTCGGAGGCCAAGATGGGTGGATCACTTGAGATCAGGAGTTCAAGATCAGTGTGGCTAACGTGGTGAAACCCTGTCTCTACTAAAAATACAAAAATTAGCCAGGCATAGTGGCACACACCTGTAGTCCCAGCTACTCTGGAGGCTGAGGCAGGCAAATCGCTTGAACCCTGGAGGAGGAGGTTGCAGTCAGCCAAGATTGCACCACTGCACTCCAGCCTGGGCAACAGAACAAGACTCCCTCAAAAACAAACAAAAAAATCTCATGACTATACAATAGTAAATTTGAAAAAGTAAAAGGCCAATTAGGAGAAGGTGAACTGGGAAAACTACCTGTGATCACTGTAATCTTGGCAGACGTGATTCATTTCCAATTGTCTTCCCTTTTCTGGGTTTCTTTAAGCGAGCAAAGAAATGAGGTTTAAACAAAAGTACTTCATGCATTATGTGCTTGAAATTAGATATCAGTTCAGATTTGAACACTGATGTGGTTCAGAATGTAATTGGTGTGTAACTCTCAGGATGAGGCAGCTTGGCTTAGCTCTTTGCTAAATGTTCCATTGCTTTGGGAGACGAGAGGAGTCAATTATTGACTGCTTTCCTTCAATGACGATTTGAAATCCTTGTTTGGCCCTTTGTGCTCTTATGAATTCGTTGACGCACACGTTTATCTATATTTAACTCACGCTTTAAAATGCTGCCAGTCTTGGAGACTGCAAAGAAAAGGCGGTAGAGTGGAGGGGGATTGTCAAGGCCCCCTCACGGGGCAGGGCAGGGGCTCACCAGGTGGCCATGCCCTCCTCTTTCAGTCCTTGTCCTCTCCAGGTATTTCCACAGCAGCCACCGCCCTCCCTGTGTATGCTTTTGTTTTAGAGAATTAACCGCCTCTGTGCCTGGCCCTTGGCTTCTGCCTGTGGAAGGCATTGCCGGACGTTAAAGCTCAAATATCACGTCCTGGTGGGAACCGTTCCTTGCACAGAGGACCCACCCTTTCTTTTTTTTTAACTTTTATCTTCGGTTCAGGGGCACATGTGCACATTTGCTATATATGTAAACTCATGTTCCAAGGGTTTGTTTTACAGCTTATTTCATTACCCACACATAAAGTCCAGTACCCAAGGTTATTTTTCTGCTCCTCTCCCTCCTCCCACTCTACCCCTCAAGTAGACCCCAGGGTCTGCTGTTTCCTTCTTTGTGGTCATGAGCTCTTACCATTTATCTCCCACTTAGAAGCGAGAACAGGCAGTATGTGGTTTTCTGTTCCTGTGTTATTTTGCTGAGGATAATACTCTCCAGCTTCATCTATGTTCCCACAAATGACACAATCTCATTCTTTTTTATGGCTACATAGTACTCCATGGTGTGTAGGTACTGCATTTTCTTTATCCAATCTGTCACTGATGGTCATCTAGGTTTACATGGAATCAACCTAAACGCCCTAACTTTCTAACTGTCCTCTGATGCTGACCCTGCTCTGCCCTGGGTGTGGCTATTTTTGTGTTCACCTCTTCTCTCCTTTTAGATTTCATGCTCCGGGTGCACTTGCTTGCATATTGCAAATGCACACAAATACCTCTTGCACCAATGAGCAAGTGACCATGCATTTTGGTAAATGAGCAACTCATCTCATTTAGTTGATTATCAGAAATGATTAATACAGCTCCCGTAAAAGGGGACTTATGCCCTACTTTCTTGGCAGTTGGAGAAACCTAAAAGCAGGTGGGAAGACTAAGTAAAGGCTGCAGGTGAATCAGAAATGGAACAGGATACTGGTGACCACCTCAGTTTTCTCCATATTCATTCAAACTGTCCTCTTGTTTGTTAGGGTTTTAAATGGCATGGGATTCTCCGTACCCATTAGACTTCAGCGCTCCAGTTCGTACTAGAAAAGCTTGCCTTGTTTACTCTTCTAGCACCTTTTATATCCATCTTTACCTAAAGTATTACACAGCCAAGTATATTTATAATCTGATGCTGTCTCAACATAGCAGCCAGAAAACAGGTAATGCAAACATCAATTCTATAGGTGCACCAGTAGCAACCAGAAATGGGTAAACAAATCGACGTCCTCTTTGCTAATAGGGTCTCCATGAAAGCTAGAGGCCATGGGTGCTGGGATGAAGGGATTTTTTAAACGTTTTTTTTTCAGTATCGGATTCTGCTGGTCATTAACACGTATATCATGACTGCCAGTAGGATTCATCTGCAGCTTTGTTTGTGACTTGACAGCTTCTGCAGTTTGCAGGATGTGATAACGCTGTGCAGTTTTTCAGTTTGTGAAAGTGCTGATTTAGGGGTAATTTGGGCAGGAACTGTACATGAACATATGTAGGGCTTAGTCCAGTTATCAATTTTTTTAAAAAAATGTCTTTCATACCTTGATTTCACTGTCCATAAAAGCATTTAAATAGAGAAATTAAGAAAGCAAAATCTATTTTTAGGATTCTTTGGTTTCCAGTGAAGGGAATCAGGAAATGCCACCTCAAAATATACCACTTTGGTGTAAGGATTATTCTAACTATTGAGCTGAAGGCATTTGAGTTCCTGAAATCTCTTACCTGCCTAAAAGAGGAGCTTCCCAAAAGAACTCCATTATTGTAAATCCCCTCCCAGAAGCTCTAATCTTTTTTAAGAGAAGAGAAGTTGGCCTCCCACCCAGAAAGACATTGTCACGAGACTGTCATACTTCCTGTCTATTCTCCTGAGGGCCTATTTGTCTTTCCAAAAAGTAATGTGCTTTCCAGAATTATCCTTTCTCCCTACTCTCTTTCTCTTATAGACCCCTAATTCTAACCACCCCTCTGAGTGCTCCCATGAGTACACATGACTTAGCAAACATTTGTGTGATTCTCTCTTGTTAATCTGTTTGTTGTCAGTTTAATTCACACACACCCATGACTGAACCTAAGAGGGTAGAGGCAAATTTTTCTCCCTTATGCTCAAATAGAAACCAACTGTGATTCAATGTGATTAAAGAAGAAAGTGATTAGAAGTCTATGGGCTCGAAAAGGAGTGGAAGGAAAAACTGAAGAACGAAGATATCCTGGGCATCCAGTCCACAGGAGCTAATACGGATTCTCAGGGCCGTGGATGGGTCTGCGGCTGTGCTCTGCATTCAGGCCACTTTCTTCAGGCTGCAGATTTCAGGAGAAGGCAGCTGTGGTGTGAGTCTTCCCAGGACCTCATGGTGTGTTGGGGAATGCTACTCCAAAGGGAGATGAAGCTCCCTGGCCAGAGAAGGGTGGGGTGCATGCTCCCCACCAGTACAGCCCGACACACCTGCACTGCCTCCTGTGCACTGGCACCCTACGTGCACTTCAGCACATGGCAGCCACTGTCGTCCGTGGACCATGTGCCTGATAGGTGCCAGGAGCCACCAGAGAGCTCGGATGCAGCAAGAAGCAAAATGTCCTCACGGGCTTACACTCTAGTGGTGGAGACAGTGAATAATAAATAACAGGGGGAATTGTGTGGTGATTGAGAAGATGATACGCATGATGGAAAAAGAAAAGTAGAGCAAGCTAGTAGGTGAAGCGATGGGCTGGTGGAGGCAGCCTGCTGAGTCAGGCACTCCCCGAAGGCGTTATGGGGTAGGTGAGTCTGAGCAAAGACTTTAAGAAGGCGAAGGGCTGGCCCTTCGAATCCTGGGGATGGAGGTCCAGGCAGCGGGGATCAGCTGCACGGCAGGACCGAGCCACAAGGAAGCTTGAGTGGCTGAGGAGGAGTGAGCCCAGAGCTGGGCCCTGGATGAGATATCGGGGGTCGGGGAGATCGTGAAGAGTCTTGTAGGACCCCATGCTTATGGGCTGGGCATTTTCAAGGAGGAGACAACTGAAGTCCAAGGATGACTTGCCAAGTCTGCATGGTTGTCAAGTGGCAGAGCGAATATTTACACTTAAGGAGTCCACGCTTTAGTACCCAGCACAGTCACGTTTGGTAAATGGAACCGCACCAGGGGCCAGCTCCTACCACTGCAGAAACCCCTCCAGTAAGGGGAGGAACACAGTCCGTGCAGCCACGCATTTGCCAGCAAGGTTGCTATACTTTGTCAGTAGTAGCTTAACAGGCACTTGAAACATTTTTTAAAAGGCAATTAAATACAGAAAAAAAATTTTTTTTGAGACGGAGTCTCTCTGTCACCCAGTCTGAAGTACAGTGGCATGATCTTGGCTCACTGCAACCTCCACCCCCTGGGTTCAAGTGATTCTCCTGCCTCAGCCTCCCGAGTAGCAGGGATTACAGGTGTGTGCCACCATGCTCAACAATTTTTTTTTTTTTTTGTATTTTTAGTAGAGACAAGGTTTCACCATGTTGCCCAGGCCAGTCTCAAACTCCTGACCTCAGGTGATCCACCCGCCCTGGCCTCCCAAAATACTGGGATTACAGATGTGAGCCACGGCGCCCGGCCAATAAGTTGTTTTTATTAAGAGAAATTCTCTCTAGTTCGATGTCACATTGGTCACTTACTGTGTCATCTTCATCCAGAGGAATAAAGAAGTCAACTTTATTCATAATTCTTTATTAATAAAGAACCTCCAAGCAAAGCCGGCCAGTGATGGAGAAGACTCTGCTGCCCTCAGAAAGAACACATCAATTTTCTCAACAGAGCGAGAGTTACTGTTATTAATTATAATGCTGCCGTGAGTTGGGTTAATGGGTAACAGTATCACAGAATTTTCATAGTTTTTGTCTCATTGTTCTGCTACGCATGATAATACCAGGTTGAGAAGACAAAACTCTTGTTCTTTAGGAGACTGAGGCCATTGACAATGGTATAACACAAAGGAGGAGCAACAGGGACATTTTCCACCAGATTTGGCATTTATGAAGATACTGTTAACTTTAAGCGGTTGTTCCTTATAAATATCAAAGTGGAATAATAGACTTTTGCCTTCTTCATAACTGGTTTTTCTTGTTCGTAAAAAATCTGGAGAAATATCTAGATGGACAAATTAGAAAATAAAAATAGTTCATGATTGTGCTATCCAGGTACAACCTCTTTTGTCATCTTTCTGCATTTCCTTGTTAGTCTATTTGCATCTATAAAGAGTGCTATTAGAAATTAACATGAGGTTCTTCTCACATTATTAAATACTCTTCTACGCCACGTTTCCATTGGCTATATAGTACACCATTATTACCATAATTCATTTAATACATTCTCTAAACAATTGTTTAGATCTCCCCCATTGCTGGAAGTGGGAAGTGCAGGAAGGCCGAGTGCATAGCCACGCCCGCTGGTATTTCCGTATTATATCTTATAAGCAACACTTCAGTGAACACAGACGTTCGGATACCTTCACAGACAGCTCTGATTTTTCTTGGAATAAACTTCTGGAAATGGAACTCCAAGACTATGAATATATTTAACGGTTTTTGATGACTTGTCCTCTGCAAAAGTTTTACCAGTGCATCCTCCTAAGTACTGTCGGAGAATGTCCTTTCTGCTGCCTCCCGCAGAGATACTTGGTACATTTTTTAACGTTAATTTGATAGGTGAAAAACATAAGACATCTTATTAGATATCTTCGATTTGTAGTGAGGTTGAACTTTGTATTTATTTTCTTGTGGTGGCCATTTATATTTCTTTCTTTTTTGAGACAGTTTCGCTTTTGTCCCCCAGGCTGGAGTGCAGTGGCGTGATCTCAGCTCCCTGCAACCTCTGCCTCCCGGCTTCAAATGATTCTCCTGCCTCGGCCTCCTGAGTAACTGGGATGTTTTTTGTATTTTTAGTAGAGATGGGATTTCATCCTATTGGCCAGGATGGTCTCGAACTCCTGACCTCAGGTGATCCACCTGCCTCAGCCTCCCAAAGTGCTGGGATTATAGGTGTGAGCCACCGCGCAGAGCCTGTATTTATTCTTTGATAAATTGTTTACGGCTGTCTTAAAACATTTTCTGTTGAGCATATGAGAGGTGACACTAATGACTAAATGGGAGGTGACAATAATGACTAATAATTATCTGCTAGACTTTGCTTCCACACACTGTGCAGATAGTGATGCCTTTAACTTCCTTGACACACTTATGAGGCAGGTGCTATTTTGTAGATGAGAGCATGGACGGCCGGAAAGATTCGTGGACTTGGCCACCAACAGAGATCAGGAGATCGGGAAACCAGGGCTCAAACCTCTAGACTCACCCTTGCCAATGCATAGTCTCTCGCAGAGGGAAGGACCGGAGAGAAGGTGTTTAGTCATCAATAAAGAAATTCCTTTCAAGACGGTTTCATTTTTCTTCCTGTTAGGTCAGCTCTTGGTCCTGGCTGCAGCCTCTGAAAGCCAAGGGGGTAAGGTCAGCTCTGTCAGGGCAGAGCAGGGTAGCTGACTCCACAGTGGGGTGGACAAATGAAGAGAAATAGGAAGTAACCTCAGTTGTTTTTCCTGTTGTGGCCAGGTGGCAAGTGGGTCTTTGTGGAGCTGCTGAATACAAAAGCACAGAAAGGCCGTCCCCCAGCGGCCCCTTCCACCTTGCAATGAGGAAGAAGGAATGCCTGCTGCCCAGGGGAGGCTGAGAGCAGAGAGGCTGAGCTGGGGGAGGCCGAGCTGGGGGAGGCTGAGCTCTGGGAGGCCGGGTGAGGGGAGGCTGGGAGAGGGAGGCTGAATGCAGTGTGGAGAAGAGGTTGAGCTCCGTAAGTCTGAGCTTGGGGAGGCTGAGAGCAGAGAGGCTGAGAACGCAGAGGCTGAGTGCAGGAAGGCAGAAGGCACAGAGGTTGAGAACATGGAAGCTGAGCGTGGAGAGGCTGGGTTTGGGGAGGCTGAGCGCGGGGAGGCCAAGTGGGGGGAGTCTGAGCTTGGGGAGGCTGAGTGCGGGGAGGTTGGGTGGGGGGAGGGCTCACGTCGTTTGCCAGGCTGAGGCTGGTGCTGTGACCACTGGTTGGAGGCGCGGAGCCCTCGGTGAGTTCCCAGCGTGGACATGCGGGGACTGTGGCGTCCGCACCAACCGGGACCCCAGGTCAACAGGCAGCTGCGCCCTGAGCGGAGCTAGGTGGGAGAGCGCGGGTGGGCGCCACGCGGCCCCCGGGACAGTCAAGGTGGGACCTGGGGCGAGCGGTCCCAGGGCAGGTGAGAACCCAGACTGGCCCAGGCAGTGGGGAGGGCAGGGCGGGCACAGGGGCCGGAGGTGGAGCCCGGACTCCCCGAGCACAGCTTCTCCCTCCCGGCTGGGCCACTTGGGCCCCATCTGCGCTGGCCCAGGAAGGGCCCTCTGCTCTGTGATGTCTCCGGGGAATTTAAAGGTTAATTAAAAGCGCGGGAAAATGTAACAGCACTGGCAGAAAGCAAACACAGTTTTTGGCAGGTTGGATATTTGTTTGTTTCTGTTTTGCTCCCCCGCCCCCCCACCCCCAAAATCTAAAGATGTTGGGCTGGGTGGCATACGGCTCCAGTTTTCATGGAAAAGAGTCAAGAAACAATGAAACTTATTACATTCTTAAGTATGCTTAAAGATCATGTGAAGTTTTCTGAGTCAGTAAAATGACTTAAATTGTGGTACCACTAAACGTTTTTTTTTTCCTTTCCAGTTGAGCGAGCAGCTACTCCGTGTTGGAAATAAATAACGTGTCCTCAGTTCTGGCTGTCCCTGAGTAGTCAACAAACCAACCAACAGAAAGCCAATGCCCCGTGAGTCAGAGTCGCGGGGGTGGCCTGGGGCAGGTCAGAAGCTCCCAGGTGATGCCCAGGCGTGGCCAGGGTCAGAAGCGCGGACCGACACTTTACTTCCAGCCCCTCTCCGCCGCCTGGAGCTTCGTTACGAGTCACTTTAACATATGGTCCGCTCCAGCAACCTGAAACCCGTGCCCATTTTGTTTACTTTCTCATCATTTATAGAGGAGAGACCTTGGCAACTAGGCTCCAGGAAAACTCCGCATTCACATGTGACAGGGAAGGAAGGAGTTCCCGACAAGTGTCACTGACCCGTAGGTGAATGGAGGAAGCTGCTTCTGGCTTTCCGAGGTGTCGATGCTTCTCTAGGACACCGCGACATAATTGAACAGAATGGGGTCAGGGAGGCCAGGCTGGATGGGAGAAGCACCTCAGAGTGTGTAGCCAGAGGATCCCGAGACGTAACTGGGACTTCCCCGCCTCAGGCAGTTAAGAGCTTTCTGATGCCTTTTATAAACTAGGCAGTTGAAGTCTAAAGGGAGGCAGGGCATTCCCAGCAGAGCCAGACATATCGAGGAGAGGGGAATCCTCTCCTTCCACTTTTTATCCATGTGACCTTGGAGTCAAGTGACCGGAGGCACCCTTAATGGAAGACCCTGGTAGAAGGGGCCTCTTGCCTTCATGGTCTCTTGTCATCCTGACAGGAGCCTCTTGTCACGAGTGGAGTCCGTCCCAGGGTGGCCAGTTGACTTCCTCCTGCTCCCTGGCCAGAGGCCCATCTTGAAAGACTTCATTCTATGTTCACTGGGGGGACCAAGCAAAGCCTCGAGGTGGCCCCTTAAATCCATCCTGACAGCTGGAAAAGCACCCTAGAAACACAGGTCCTTCTGGCCCTAAAGCTTGTCCTCAAAGCGCTTCCTTCAGGGACCAGACCATCTTCTTTATAAAAGGACAGTGCACTATTATTAAATGTTTTCGTGGTGACACAGGAGTGAGCAGTCAGATACATGTTCACATTCTCACCCTCGACCCCTCCTGCCCGGAGGGTCAACCAGAGTGAACTATTTATTTCTTTCTTATCTTTGGAGACAAAGTCTTGTTCTGTGGCCCAGACTCAAGTGCAGTGGTGTGATCACAGTTCACTGCAACCTCAAACTGGTGGGCTCAAGGGATTCTCCAAGTGTGGACCACCATATCTGGCTATTTTACTTTATTATTTTATTGTTTTTAGAGATGGGGGTCTTGCTATGTAGCCTAGGCTGGATTGGAAACTTCCATTTACTGAACCGAGGCACTGTTGCTACCAAAAGTACTCGAAGGACATTCTCCTAGCTAATGTCAAGCAGAGGAGGCCTGAGGCCCAGCGACACGGGGTACCCTGCGAGGCCGAGTAAAGTAGCATTTGTGGTTCCACTGATGGCAGTGAGGCACTCCTGGACCGCACTGCCAGGCTACATCTGGCTCCTAAGGACTACATGTCACTTGGTCCCCAGCAGAAGCCACCAGGCTTCCCCCGGCTCTGGCACCTGGCTGCCACTGAGGGTAGGAGCACGCTGAGCTGGAGATTGTGTGTGGCGTGTAAGGAGGAGGTGTTTCTGGACCTGGCTCAGAAGGCTGCAACAGTGGCACTCCATTTCCTACCCCAGATCCCTCTCCCTGCCCGACTTCCATTCCTTCCCTTCCCGGGCTTCATGCTGCCTCCAGGCCCCGTCTTCCCAATGCAAACCTTTCCTGCAGGGCAGGACTGGTAGCCTTTCATACCAACAAACACTGCACCCTTTTCTTCCTCCCTGGGTTCGCTCATGTCATTCCCTGCCCAAGTAGGTCTTTCCTTTCTCCTTCTCCCACCCAATTCCTCCAGGGTCCAGCTCAAGTCTCGCCCCATCTAGTGAACCTTCGCCTTCCTTGGTCTGTGTGGTACCTTGTGTGTGCCTGCTGCAGGGATGTCAGATAGCAGCACCCACACCTTCCTTACTTCCTACTCTAGTCCTACCACACAATTTAGGCTTAATTTCTAACCACCCTTGCTGGTTCATCAACTCTTTTCAATGATAAGACCCTTGAAGTCAGGGATCAATGCCAAGCACTTCTCTTGTATTCCTCACTGTGACGTGGACGCAGAACAAACATGTATGGAAACCTCACGTGTACCAGAGGCTGAGCTGGGGACTAGGTGATCAAAGGCGCACAGACACGTCCTCAGCTTCCTGGAGTTCATACTGGGGTGGAGGAGACAGACGTGTGTTCCTAACATTGCGAGGTCAAGGTCAGGGAGAGCTGGGAGCACAGAGCTGGTTCGATTCCTGGAGGAGACACATGTTTTGAGACTCTTTGCAAGAGGAGTGTTGGTGAAATTGCCCTAAGGGCATTCTAAGAGGAAGGTCAATGAAGGCAACGTCTCTGAAGATATAAAAGTAAACTCCTTTTGCCTCACAAGCTTGCACCACTTTTGTCAATAACAATGTCACTAGCCTCTGAGTGTCTGACCCCTTCCTTGCCTTCGGGTCCCAGCACCTGGCACAGCGCCTATGGGAATGCAGACCGGGGGACCTTGCCTTCTGTTTCTGGGACTTCAGCCTCAGGCTCCCACCCTCACAGGCTTCAGTGCACAGAAGCTTTCAGGCTCTTTTCTTTCCTTCATCACGAAATTAGCGAAACCCTACCACAGCCTTTGCCATCTCATATGCTACCCTGGTTTTTAAGGAAGTTCGGCGTGAATTCATGACACAAACAACAGGAACTGAATCTCCGTTCCGGTGGCTTAGTGTGTCAGCTTCCTCTGCTGTGCTGGAGTAGCAGCGGTCCCCAAACCTCATCAGCTCACAATCACATCAGCAGCAGCCCAGGCGTGCCCCTTCTCCACAGCCATGTGGCATGGGGATTCAGGCTAAAGGTGCACCCTCATCCCCGACACATTCTTAGGGCAGAGTGGAAAAGGGCTGTGGTGAAACTATGTCACGCTCATGCAGTCCTGTTGGGAGCATGCTGCCCTGTCACCCAGTCCACAGCAGTCCATGGGAAGTGAAATTGCCCTGTGGGACGAGCTTGGCAGTGGTGGACAGAGAATGTTTTGAATGAACAAAGCCATCTGCAATAGTTTCCTCTCCCTATCACAAATATTTGCGCCACTTCTTTCCACATGCTAAATGCACTCCTTCTTTCCCAGGAGAAACACCCCAGAAGCCCAATTCAAGTCTCAGATCCTGGGATAATCTTTAAACCAGGTCTGGGTGTGACACCTCCCAGTGCAGAGACCTACAAATTAAACCAACCGTTAGATAATGAATTAGTGATGACCGTCTTCCAGCCACACTCTCAATACACAACAGCTGAGCAACAGCCCGACATGGGCAGTGCACATTCCCTGGGAACAGATTCAGGTCAGTCACCAGGCAGTAGCACTTCCATCACCTTAGCGGGCAGGGGATGCTGGGGCCGCTGGGAAATGGGAACATTCCCTGACCAGCTCCTGCTGCTTCTCCTCCTTGCAATTAGATCCCCAGGCTGTTGTTCCCACAGCCTTTGACTCAATCTTCTGGGAGGTTCTTAATTTTCCTGGTAGGGATGGATCCAGGGGAGAGAAGCAACAGAACATTGTAAACCACCGGTCCACTCTGCCACACCGAGCTTGGCTCCAGTCACTATACCTGCATTTGATATTTTTTCCTCTGAAGATTGTTATGCTAGAAGTAAAACACCAAGCAAATCAATTTTCCACAAACTGCTACTTCCATAGATCCACCCATTACTTTATTTGTTTCCCAAATTATCTGCTGCAAAGGATTAAATTTTTTTTTATTTTCAATCTCAATGAAATTTGCAAAGACCTGCAAAATGCAAGCCAGTGTTTTCAATTTTAGGTAGGACAAGACAAAAAATTTTTTTTGTTCAACTTGCCATGCAAGTGTCTAAGCCCTTACTGCCAGTTCTGTCCTTCCTGCAGACTACATTTTGAGTAGCAGTATTCCAAAGGAAGATAAGTTCACCTTTTAAAGGATCTCTGTGTGCATCTGCACCTGTACAAAATGTTTAGAATTTTCTAAATGTGCCTTTTTTATGATTCGAAGACTCAGCTTGGCTTTTGAGGAATTGAAAGAATTTGTTCAAATTAGTTGGTGCTAGGGTTTCAATGTGTCCCCTTCAAAGTTCAGGTGTTGCCAATATAATAGCATAGAAGGTAGAGCCTTTAGGAGGTGATTAGGTGATGAGGGTTCATCCCTCATGAGTGAGATCAAGGCCCTTAGAAGAGAGGTTAGATGTAGCATGTGACTAGCTTGCTCTCATATCCTTCCACCATCTGCCACAGGAGGAAGCAGCAAGAAGGCCCTCACCAGACACCAAATGTGGGCACCTTGGTCTTGGACTTCCCAGCCTCCCAAACTGTGAAAACGCAAGTTTCACTTCTTCTTTATAAATTACTCCATCTGTGGTATTCTGTTATAGCAACACAAACAGACTAAGAGAGTCGGCATGCCCAATATGTGTCTTTTCCTCAGGGTTCATTTTATTTCCATCATTAAACCTCTGCCCTACTAATTTTTCTTCTTTGTTATTTTTGATTAAAATGATTAGTTTTAAACAGTACTTGTTCATCCTCTCCAGGTTATTAACAACTTTCACACACTCGACAAGCATCGGCTGGCTCGTTTCACCCCCAAAGCTGCGTAAGGTACACCACATCCTTCATTCACAGCTGAAGTTCCCAACTTCAACTTCTTTTCTGACATTACTTTGGAAAATATTCTTTAGCTTAGGCGGGGCCATCATCTAATTCATCTCCACTTTGCTCACAAAGCCAGTGTGCCAGCACAGAGGCAGACGATGTGTTTTCTGCCGGTGAGCACTCCTGGTGCTGTGACACCCTCTGGGAAGGTGAATGCCATCTTCCCTTTCTATGGCATGTTTCAGGGTTGCCTGGTCTTCAGTTCTACTGTATTCTCTCTACTTTCCTTCTTAACAGTAACAGTTATACAATAAATATTTATTGAGTTCTTTCTAGTGCCAAACATGCTAAGTAATAGAGGCTGTGCCAATTTGACTCTTGGCTACAAAATGCAGTAGTTAATTTCTAAATAAGCTAGGTAAGAAAAGAGAATGATAACAATTGGAAAACCATTAACCTGCTCACAAAGTCAACAGGGAGCCTAGGGAGGCTGCTTGGGGAAGCGAGTGGGAGCTAGGGGAGACGAGCTGTGGCCTGAGTCACACACAGGAACAGCCACTTAAAGTGCCACCCCCGTTTCTGTGCCACGGGACCTGCTGCCCAGTACCCTCCCGGGGCTGTGGGATTCCTGACTGGTTGCAGCCACCACAGTTTTGAGCCACTCCCTCAGGTATCACATTCCAAGCAACAGTTTTTAATGAGCAGGCGTGGGTCCCATGCTCAGGAGAAAACTGCAAAAGACTTGGCCAGTGCTGGTCCGCCGTGAGATTGTGGTTCCTGCCTCACTCTGTGCATGGGAGGGCCAGGGACAGGTAGCAGTTCACACCTGAAGGAAACAGGGAGGAACCCGAACAGGCAAGGGTCTGCCAGGCAGCCAAAGGGAAGGCCATGTTTCCTAGTAACAAAGGTGGTGGGGAGGCGTGGCATGCCAAGTACAGAGCTGCCCCGATGGGCCTCGTGGAGGGCCTTTTCACTGGGGAAATCAACCAGGGAGGTCAGGTGGGCTTTGCATTCACACTGAGGAGATGGAGCCTTATCCTCCTGGCCAGGGCACCTCAGCTCCGCATCACTGACATTTAGGCAGGTCTTCCTTGTGGTCGAGGTGGCTGGGGTGTTCTGTGCACTGAAGGCTGTTGCCCAGCACCCCTGCCTCCACCCACTGGATTCCAGCAGCAAGCCCTCCCACCCCAACTCCTGAGGATCAAAAATAAAAAATATCTCCAGGGTTTCTCAAAACCTCTCCTGCCAACTTCCCTTTCCCACGCCCACCAGTGCATCAGTCACCTGGGGTTTTGTTTGAGTGGATTCTTGAGCCCGCTTTGAATGACTGAAGCAGGAACTCTGGGATATGAGACTGGGTCTGTCCTTTCCTTCCAGATGGTTCTGGGTTTTGACTGCGGAGGTTGCAGTAAGACTTCAGCCTGGGTGACACAGTGAGACTCCGTCTCATTAGAAAAAAAAAAAAAAAAGGAGGCCCAGAGACAGGGAGACCTCAGGGTAAGCCAGGGGGAGTTTGAGCTGCTCCGCAGCCTGGCCTGGCCACCCTTTGCGGGGTGCCTTTGGGCCTGAGCTGTTCCCACAGGGCTGCAGTCTCATCTTGCTGTGCTTTTGATTTTTACTCTCCCACTGACGGCCACTACTGAGTCCCGTCTCTACTTGCTTTTCTCAGATCTTTGGTAAAATGCCTCTTCTCATCTTTTGCCCATTTTAAAACATTGTTTGTTTTCTGATTACTATCTGCATGCTGGTTTTCAAGGGTACCATGAACTCACTGAAAAGGATTTGATTGTTGATAAAAAGAAAATATGGATTTGGAAAACAGGATTATCCAGACATGACCTCAGGATGTGGTTTTCTTAAACGATTTCCTTCCCTGTTGGTATTTTAAGAATCTCGGTTTCCATTCTTCAGTGACAGAAAGATCAAAATGCAAATCCTTGGTGCAAAGACGAAGCAGGATCTGAGTGGGAAGACGAGTCTTCCTCGGGAGCTGGACCTGGCGATGCCTGCCTCTCCCGGCTGCTCCCCGGTTGCTTTTGTGGCTTTTTTGTCCTCTTGCAGCAAGAGGAACCTCATAGGCACCCCTGGGATGGGCAGTGTGCTTATTTTGTCTTAATTTTGTCTCCTTCCAGCATCACTGAGGCGTGAGAGGCCCGGGTCAAATCTGCGGCTCATTCTGGAAGGTCTAGGCTGTCACGAGGGAGCAGGACTCTTTCCCCACCACCCCCTCCTAGTCCTCAAAACAACCTCTCATGTCACAGGAAAAGGGGCAGTGCTGAGCTTTGCCCTCTGATGAGCACAGGTCGGTAAGCCAGGTGGGTCCTCCAGTGTGTGCTGAGAGGGGCTCCCGCTCCTACCCTCCCCGTGGGGTGGGCTTCAAGGCTTGCAGCGTTGCCCAGGCCCAGCAGAGCAGGTGGTTTCCAACATGGAGTGGGGAAGAATAGGATCCTAGTGTTTGGAGATGGCCCAGCGCCTCAGGCTGTCGTGGCAACGCAGTGGCCAGGCCCTGCTCCTGGGGCTCCGGTCTCAGGCCAGGCAGCACCGACTCGCATTCTGCGCTGGCCTCTCCTGCACAGGCACCGCGCAAGCTCTTCTGAGTCATGATCGCCAGGAGCACTTCACCCCACTCCAGGAGAAGCGGGGCGTGGGCTGAGACCTCTGCCCCTCTGCCTAAGGTGACATGGCCTGCCAAGCCTCCACCAGGCAGTCCCCTCCCTTAATCCTCACTTTATTTCCAAAGGTGGGTGCTCAGACCACATGAACTGTGGAGGGACCCCCAGCATTTCTGGAGGCCACCCACCACCACCACCACCACTCCAGGGCCTGACTGCTGCTTTCTCTATCCTCATCTGCTTCTCTGGGAGGAAGACGTTGACTTTTCCTTCCTAAAATACAATGGCTTCCAGACCTTGATTGTCTGACCTACAGTAAGAAGTACACGTAATCATGATCAAACGTGTATGTACGTGAGTGCATCTGAAAAAAAATTATGAAACTATACTCGATCTATGTGAAATGCAATTTCTTCTATTCTAGCCCATATTACATAGAATCTGTCACATTATTTTCTGTTCTAGTCCATTAAAAAATTGCCAGCCATACTCACTAAACTGATGACATGAATCACTAATGGTTTCAGACTTGAGCTTTGGAAAACACTGCTCTGATGCACGTGCCTGGACTGGAGGGGGGAGCTCAGAGTCCCACCGTCCCACCGTGTCACTCTTAACCCTCCCCAGGTCCAGGGCTAAGCAGGAGGGAGAGTTGGCTTTACTGAAGAAGGAGCACAGCCTCATAATTTCCTAAACACGTAAGTTCAAAATCCGCGCCTCTCCGGTCACATATACTCTCAGAGGATAAGCCCAGATATGACGAAAGGCACCATCTCTCTCCTGCTTAAAACATGCAGAAGGTATTTCATGGTCATATGGCTTCCTTTTGTAATCTACCAACATTTTCGATTGTTTCATCAAGGAGCAAAAGGTGAACATTTTGTAAAGGCTACTCATATCCAGAAATAAAATAACTCTTGCTTTTAAAAAAAATAAACCCAGTTTGTTAATGTTGCTCTCATTGGACAGCACGGTATTCTTGCAAGAAAAAATAATTCAAGGGGTGAAAAAAGGAATTAGGCTTAGGCTTACTTCTGCTTAAATTCAACTGTGTTTGGAGTCAGCTTATTAAACCAACTCTTATTTCTCAAAATCCCATTAAGATGCCGAACTTTACCATCAACTTTCAATGATAACTAAAACATTAAAGAATAAACTCAAGATTTGAATATTTAAAAATGTCAAATAGAATTAAGTGTTGGAAAATTTAGAGAAATAAGAGTTGAGAGAGGCAAAATGACAGATACGATTTTACTTTTATTAAGCATTTGCCATTACTTTTGAACTTACCGTAGGCACAACTTCAGTCCGAGACTTAGAAGAAGAGGTGGTAGATGTAATTTAAAGGTTACGTGTACATTACTGTGAAATCTGGAAAAGCTGTGCGGGATCCTGGGGGACAGGTACCCCACAGGCTCTGTGGAATGTCTTGCTATGTAACAGGCACTAACTCACCTACTCTTGTGCCAATCACTGTTCAAACCATGTTCAAATGAGGCAAATGCGGCGCTGTAACCAGCCCGCTGTTCCTGTGCCTCACTTCCATTTTCTGTTCATCCCTTTTCTTCTTCTGTCCATAAATCCTCTTCTACCAGGCAACTGCGCTGGGGGCTCTGAGCCTCCTGTGGCTTAGGGGGCTGCAGGGTTCATCAATTGCTCTTTGTTCAGTTAAACATTACATTTAATTTGTCTAAGGTTTGTTTTTTTTAAATGCTTCCTTCCTCTTTCTCTCTCTTTTCTGCAATTGAATACACCTGATATTATTTGGCTTTGTGTCCCCACAAAAATTTCATGTAAAATTGGGATCTCCAGTGTTGAAGGTGGGGCCTGGTGGGAGGTGGTTGCATCATGGGGTGAAGCTCTCAGGGAGGGCTTAGCACCGTCCCCCACCTGGGACTGCATTGTGATAAGAGTTCTCATGAGACGTGGTTGGTTAAAAGCATGTGGCACCTCCCTCCTCCTGCTCCAGCCACGGAAGACGCCTGCTCCTGCTTTGCCTTTCTCCACGATTGTGGATTTCCTGAGGCCTCCCCAAAAGCTGAGCAGGTGCCAGCTCCATGCTTCCTGTACAGTCTGTGGAATCATGAGCCAATGAAACATCTTTTCTTTATAAATTACCCAGTCTCAGGTATTTCTTTATAGCATGAGAGAACGGACTCATAAACTCCTGTTTTGAAATGCCAGCAACAGCTCCCTCTAGCCGTTTAGGGGATAGTCCAGTTATATACCCAAACCATCCATCTTTCTGATTCTTTATCTCCCTCATCACCCTCACAACTCTGGGGAGGTGCGGTCTGAGCTGACGCGGCCTCCTCTGGCCCTGGGAGCACGGCCTGGGCCAGCGAGGTAGGAGCTGTGACACAGCCGTGAGTCTGCCAGCCAAGGAGTGGTGCCTTGGCGGCTCAAGGACTGGACTGAGAATACGGAGAAATCGACAGCAGTGTTCACAAAGACGACCTCTAAAACAAAAACATAAAAGGCTTCAAAGATGAGCAAGAAATGTTGAATTTGGATGTGACGACATTGAAAATAACAGCATCTTTCTTTGGGAACACGGGCTTTCCTTTGCGTGTGAGGGAGCGGCTGTGGTTAACCTTACCCTCGCGCACATGGCAGAGGTGGACACACAGGTGACCACCAAGTCCATCTGCCAGGGCGCATTCCTCCATCCGCCCCACCACTGGGAAGTTCACACAGCACCTGCCTAAAGTGGAGCTAGGAAGAAATTCCAATAACAAGTCATCAGCTTTTGTTTTAGAATTCAAAGAGCTGTAGTGAAAGCCAGCTTGTGCTAATCCTCTAGAAGAAGTTAGGACCTTGGAAGAGTGAACTGCTCAGAAACAAATGACCACCCTTGTCCCTCACTTTCCCTCTGGTCCTCGTTCTTTCCTCCCCTCCCACCCAGCTCTCTCCTGGCCGCAGACGGTTGCCAGTTTCCTCCCTAACTTTCTAGTGTAGCTTGTACCGAGCCCACGCCAGGTGTGTGTGGGGGTGGCTCTGCAGGTGTCCTGAGCTGTGAGGTGCCTCCTGGGGAGAGCATGTGTGCCATGTGCAGTGGGCAGAATAGGAAACTCGTTTCACAAATGTTTTCAAAAGTGGAACATCCACCGGGTGCGATGGGCCACGCCTGTAATTCCAGCACTTTAGGAGGCTGAGGTAGGTGGATCACCTGAGATCAGGAGCTCGAGACCAGCTTGGCCAACATAGTGAAACCCTGTGTCTGCTAAAAATACAAAAATAATTAGCCAGGCATGGAGGCAGGCACCTGTAATCCCAGCTACTTGGGAGGCTGAGGCAGGAGAATTGCTTGAACCTGGGAAGCAGAGGTTGCAGTGAGCTGAGATCACTCCAGCCTGGGAGTGAGACTCCTCAAAACAAACAAAAAAAAAAGGTGGAAGATTGACCTTCCTCGTTTCAGAGAAATCCCTTTCAAAGCCATGGTTGTTTCTCAGCCACACCCTGAGCAGGCACGGGCTGCCATGGAAGTCTCCAGGAGATTTACAAGACAGTGGCATTCCATTAACTCAGGACCGCAGCTTATACGGGCCTCCAGCAATGAAAAGATAACCATACGATTTCAGAAACTTAGTTCCTAAGCCTAAAACGTACAAATACACATTCATGTGGATAAATGTGTTTCCTTCAGAAAAGTTACTGCAGAAGCCAGAGAGTATTTAGTCTTCAATCACAGAAAACAGCGTAATACTCCCAATGCTCCTACTAGCTGTCTCTTTACTAAGATTATTTTCTTCCAACAAATACAACTGGTATTAAAAATTGAGTATTAGTTAATAGAGCACAAAACAGAAGTACCAAAAAGTTGAAAAGTCATTGTCTCAGCTTGCTCAGCAGTTAGATAAAATTGCCAGAATCCAAGTAGCCTCATCTCTGAGGGGTTAGCGGAGCACCAAGGGCAGGACACCTCCTACCCAGCTGCATGTAACTCCTGGTACCTGGATGCTTCCCAGGCCACGGTCAGCTACGGCTGCTCTGGGAGCGCGGGGGCAGACAAAGTTCAGGCGGAGAGACTCAGTCCCGGGGTGGGCAGATGCAGTCCAGGGAGGCAGACACAGTTCCAGGGGCACAGAGTGAGAGCCTCATCCAGAGAGAAGGGACAATGGAACCCTGGGAAGAAAACCAAGACCAC
This sequence comes from Sapajus apella, assembly GCF_009761245.1. NCBI lineage: Eukaryota > Metazoa > Chordata > Mammalia > Primates > Cebidae > Sapajus > Sapajus apella. The sequence continues at coordinate 910,212 of NW_022437022.1, forward strand.
AAAGAGGAGGGACGGTGAGCTCTCGCTGGGTCTGAACTTGGCAGGGCAGAGACGGGCTGGAGATGGGTGGGGGGTGGGGATTATGGATTGAAGATGGGGGGGGTGGGACTGCAAGCCAGGAAGTGAGAGGGAACGGTTTTTCTTCCTCGGGTCCTGCAAGGAGCAGAGCCTGCGCTCAGGGGATGTGAGACAGCAGCGGCCAGGCCCCACCCTGGGACCAGCCTGCGGAATGTGCTCCCACCTCCCTTTGCATCAGCAAGCGCCCTGCCCGAAGTCCCGCCTGTGCCCATGGCACTCCTGGGCGCATTCAGAGAATGGCCAGGCACAGTCCTGCCTCACACATCCTCAGAGAGGGCAGACTCAGGGAGCATACGTGAGGCTGTGTGGTGCAGACTTACCTCTCCAGAGGGGTCTCCCCAAGCATGAAGCTGTAGCACATCCAGGTTTACAGAGACACTGCGCTGGGTCAGGAGCACACCTTGTGCCCTGGTGGTGAGTGTGTGTGGGAGCTGATCTTCCTATTGGGGCAGAGCTCTGTGTTAACTTTTCAGAAATTGCCTGGGCCAGTTGACTTCACATGGAAGCTTCAAATCCCCACAGAAATTGACAAACACTGTAAGTGAGCCCACCCTCCCACAGGACAGCACTGGCGACTGCTGTGGGCAGCCTCACGAGAACAAGCCTGCAGAAGGGGCTCGGACACCTCCTGGGGCAGGTCCTACGGCAGCAGATGGGTGAAGCAGTGGGGGACCCAGCATCTCCATGAGATCCTGCCAATGCCATAAAAGCAGCCCTCAAGGTGTTGGCCACCAGCCTCACTTCGCTCGGAGACCACAGCCAAGATGCAGAGCACATTTAGATTAGAGCCTCTGCAGTTATCTCATGCTGCACTGCCCTTAAAATACCTTCAGGTATTGCTTGTCCACCGTGTGACTTTTCTCCTGACAGGTGCTTTGGGAGTGATTACCTTGAATGCACCACTGTGGAATGCATTATCTTTTCCTGAGTAACCTTGTTCCTAAAGACTTAGGCATTCAGTAAAAAACAGCCAACTCCCCTTGCGTGTTGTCTTCAACTGTTTGTGCTGCTGTCATGGAATAAATACCATAGGCTGGGTAATTTATAAAGAAAAGAAATTTATTTCTCACAGTTCTGGAGACTGGGAGGTCCAATATCAAGGTGCAGGCATCTGGCAAGGACCTTTGTGCTGCATCATCCCAAGGTGGAAAGTGAGCATGGGAGAGAGAGAAAGAGGGGAAGGCGGTGGAGCCCAGCCCAATCCCGAGGAACCCTCCTGTGATATCAGCCTTCATCCATTCATGAGGCACAGCCCTCATGACTCAATCAACTCTTAAAGGCCCTACCTCCCCACACTGTTGCACTGGGGATGAAGCTTCCAGCATGTGAACTTCAGGGCTCACACTCAAATCGTAGCAGATGGAATGGCCAGTGATGATTAAGTATGAGCCAGAGAAGAATGCTCTCTCTCTGGGCATTTTACATTCCATGGGGGAAATATTTTGTTTGATACAAGGCTATAATCAAGATGCTAATGAATTGGCCTGATTTAGGATTTGGTCCAGAGAAAAGGAGAAACATACTTTTTAAGTGTGATGATATGATGCCTGTGTGCAATTTTCCTGTGATGCATCTTGGCAATCAGGAACCTGCGAGTCAGACACAGGCGCAGTGCACAGGCAAGAGCGAGCCCTGTGAAGACAGAGCTCAGGACAGGGGCTGCAGAGGGCTCCGCTCATTCTCTGGTCCCCAGGGTCTCTAATGCCTGTGATGATCTCATAGCCTCAAAGGATTCAGTAAGTTTTGTCTCAACTCAGGACACTAAGGTGACTACACAAAGCCTGGAGGTGATTAAACCCACACTGTGGACTGCGACCTATGAGTAGTGTTACTTCTCAGTTTATGTGAATTTAAATATTCAAATATACAACAATATACTGATGTACTGGTGTGCACTGGGAGAGTTTCTCTTTAAGCTTGCTTCATGAAAACATAGAGGCTTTCAGGAAATAGTTTTGAGAGAATGAACTTAACATAAGGGCCCTTCTTTCTAAGAAACTGGTGAGCTCCCTGTGAGGGCTGATTGAGCACAGGTCTGCTTATTTTTGGCCCCGCTTGGATACTCCTTTCCTCAGCTCCATGGACCTTGCGTTTTCTGCAGACATGACTTTTCAGCGTTCCTCCCTTGCCTCAGTGTGTTGAAGGCTGCCTGTAGGGACAGTGCTGTCTGTTTGTCTGCTGTGGGGTGAAAGCTCATGGTTCTGGTGAACTCCTCAGCTCCCTCGTGGTCAGCCCGATTCTGGGGAGTAGCTTCCTCCAGAGTGCCATGGTGTTTCCACGGTCCGCGTTTCCATGATCTGTGTTCCCCCACTGGCCTCCACGTTGGGCTCCCGGGCTCAATGCCACTTCTCTCTGTTTCCCCAGGAGCAGAGGCAGGAGGGACCTGACACAACCTGGCCGAGTGGACAAAGACTGAGAACAGGTGTTCCAGTATGCAGAGGCCCTTCAGCTCCATGTTCCTTGGTGAGTTGTGGGCTCTGTCCTCACCCTCCACCATCTGCCCAGCCCCACCCTCCGGCTGCCCCTGCAGCACGTCTTCATGCTCACTCTCCCGTAGACTCCACAAAATCATTCAGTGGGGCGAATGCACCCGAGGAGATGGTCCAACCAAAATAATTCAGGAGCCAGGAATTCTGGATTTGATCAGAAAATAGCAGACCTCTCCAGAAAGGCTGGGGCTGAGAGGCTACAGTTGGGGCCTAAGGGGGTTGGTGGGAGTGTGAGCTCTTGGGTCTCATGGACATCGCTTTTGCAGTCAGCTCAGGAAGACCTGCAGTCTCAGGGGATGCGATCTCTGGAAATGACTTACTTGCTGGCTAAGGGCTCGGTCCTTACACAGAATCCCTTCTCACCTGTAGCCATGTGGAGATGAGGCTGGAATAGCAAGGTCTGCTTAGCATTGTACGGTCACAGCCCCTTTTTCCATGAACTCATTCGGTCCTCAGCACAGCCTTGTGAGACACAGGAGCTCAGGCAGGGGTAGTGCCCCAGCCCCTTTCCTGGTGCTCTGAAGCTCTTGCATTTTTGTTACTATGGAAAAGCCCCAGATTTGTTAGAAAGATGTTCATTGAGAACCCAGATACTCTGAATAATTGCTTTGAGAGCATAGAGTCAAGTTGACACGAAAATTTTTCAACCATATTTTTTTATCAATTTAAAACAATTTTATTTGAGATGTTCAAAGTGTATTTCTCAATGCCTTGAGCTTGAAGGCATCACCTCTCATTTCCTCCCTTGTTGAGGCTAAAATGATCATTAGAGTGACCGTGGTTTTTATCAGCTAATCTGTTACTCCTTTCTCCTCCGGCCAGTGTCACACACATTCAATTCCACAAACACTGATTGAGTGCCTCCTGTGTGCCAGGCAGCATCCCAGGCTTTGGGGATGCCAGCAGAGAACACGGCAGAGAGGCAGCCCTGGCCAGCGGGGCATGGGTCTAGTGGAGGGAGACAGCCAGGAAGCCAGCTGGGTAAGTTAGTTATTGCTGAAGCTATCTATGGAATTGTACAGAAGTAAATCATGTGTATGAACAGTTGGTTAGAATGTGATCAGCAGTATGGAGAAGAATGAAGCAGTGCAGGGAGAGGAGGACGGGGGTGGGTGAATAAGGTGCGCAGCAAAGCTCTCACAGAGACGGGCTGCCTGAGCATAGCTAGAAGGGACGAAGGAGCTGACCTTGAAGGCAGCTGTGAAAGAACTTTACGGACCATGAGTCCTGCCTCCTGGACGTGAGACTGACCTTCTGGGAATGGGAGATGAGGTTAGAGAGAGTGGGGTTCAGTGGTAGCAGATCATGGAGGGCCACTGGCCATGGGAAGATGCGAGGGAATTTCTAATGGAACTATGTCTCAGGAGGCTGAATAGGAAGTACAGGAGCTGGCCGTGTGCGGTGGCTCACACCTGTAGTCCCAGCACTTTGGGAGGCTTAGGCAGGCGGATCACTTGAGGTCAGGAGTTTGAGACCAGCCTGGCCAACCTGGTGAACCCCTGTCTCTACTAAAAATACAAAAATAATTAGCTGAGCATGGTGGCACACACCTGTAATCCCAGCTACTTGGAAGGCTAAGGCAGGAGAATCACTTGAACCCTGATAGGGAGAGGTTGCAGTGAGCCGAGATCGTGCCACTGCACTCTAGCCTGTGCGACAGAGCGAGACTTCATCTCCAAAACAAAAAAGAAGTATGAGAGCTGTGCTGAGGACGGGGCGGGGGGGGGTGTTCAGACAGAAAACGAATTCATTTTATCTTCACCCCAGAGTTCTGGAAGTCATTAAGGGGAGCAGCTCAGGGGCCGTGGTCAGAGTGAGCTCTCTAGGCTCTTCTGGAAGAGCACTGTCCCAGAAGCACCTGGTGCCAATTAGGCACCCTTGGGTTGGCAGCTTTGTACTGGAAGAGGATGGTCAAAGGAACGATTATTCACGACCAGGAGATCTAGTTATGTGGGAGGAGAGCACACATGCACAGGTGCACACACACACATGCATAAGCACATGCCTACACAAACACACGTAAGCTCGTGCACACATGCATGCACATACAAACATGTACAAACACACATGCAAAATGCACACACACACAAATGTGCACACACAAAAACATGTACACACATGCACCCATAAAATGCACATACACGTACACATGCACAAATCTGCACACACACAAAAAATACAAACACACATGCGCCCACAAAATGCATACACACTCACACATGCACAAATGTGCACACACACAAATGCACACAGGCATGCTCACATACACAAGTGCATGCATGCACAGACATGCACAAAGATACATGCAAACACCTGACCATGCACGTCTGCATGCACGCCAAACATGCACACAAAACGCACGTGCACAGTTAGACAAGTTCCATGATGCAAACATGGCAGAGCTAGAAATTCATTACATCATATGCAGGAATGGGCCCCAAGACTACTGATTACGTTTCTGATGTTTGTGAAAAGTACAAGTATTGGAAGATGGGGCTCAGAGAAAGAAATCATGTTAACCCTTGCTGACATTAAAGACTACCCTGACCACAACAAGATACCACTTCCCATTCCTAGAATGCCCTATGTGAAAAAGACGGTTAACTGCAAGTGCTGGCTAAGATGTAGAAATTGGAGCCCTTCTGTGCTGTGGCAGGAACGTGACGGAGCCCAGGTGCTTCCGGAAACAGTTTCCTAAGAAGTTAAACATAGAGTTATCACATGACCCAGAAATTCCCCTTCTGGGTGGAATCAGTTACCTAAGATAACTGAAAATATACCTTCACAAAAAAACTTACATATGACTTTCATAGCAGCATTATTCATAATAGTTAAACAGTGAAAACAGCCCGAATGTCTGTCAGTCGATGAATGAATACTCAAAATGTGGTCTGTCCACACAAGGGAACATTATTCAGCCATAAAAAGGAACGAAGTACTTATATATATGGACAACATGATGACACTTGAAAATGTTATGCTAAGTGAAAGGCTCTGCATGCGGAAGACCACATAGCGTGTGACTATTTATGTGAAGCATCTGGAAGAGGCAAATCTATCACGTTCATCTGCCAGAGCTGCCACAACCAAGTGCCGCGGACAGAGTGGGTTAAGTAACAAATGTATCATCTCACAGTTCTGGAGGCAGGAAGTCTGAGCTCAAGGTGTTGGAGGGCAGAGCTGGCACCTGGTGAGGCCTCCCTCCTTGGCTTGCAGACGGCCGCCTTCTCACTGTGTCCTCACATGGTTGTCCGTCTGTGCCCCCACAGCCAGGGTCTCTCAGTGTCCTGGTGGCCTCTTCTTATAAAGACACCAGCTAATTTGGATTCGGGCCCACCCAAACCACCTTATTTTAACATAATCTCTTCTTTAAAGGCACTGTCTCCAACTGCAGTCACCTTCTGCGGCGTGGGGAGCTAGGGCTTCAACATGTGAATTTTGGGGGACACGGTTTCAGCCCATAACATCTACGAAGCCAGAAAGGAGGTCAGTGGTCGCCAGGAGTTAAAGGCAGGGGATGGAGAGTGACTGCTAACGGGCACTAGGTTTTCTTATGGGGAAATGAAAACGTCCGACAGCTGATTGTGGAGACAGTTGCACAACCTTGGGAAAATACTAAAAATCACCGGATTGTATAAAGGGTGAACTTTATGATATGGGAACTATGTATCTCAATTTAAAAATAAGAATATTTGCTAACCTCGAGAAGAGATTAATATAGGTGCCCGCAGGAGAAAGACAAGGCCACATAAAGACAAAATCATGCAGAAAATGGCTTTTCTGTGCTGTCGCTCTCCCCTTCCCATAACTCTAGCCAGGACTCCTTTGGCTGGTTCTCCAAGTAGCTTTGACAAACCACCAGATCAGGGTTCTTTCTCCCACCACCGCCCCCCAGCCTCGTTGCCAGGCTACGGAAATCCAGAGCACTGCCTGCAAAAGGAAAGCCAAGGACAGAACAGAGCCCTGGGGAGCAGCTGTGGTGGCCGAGCTGAAGGAGGCAGGGAATTCCGGCCGCCCAGAGCCCTGGCAGAGGCAGCCGCTGCATTGAGCCCCTCACTTTGTTGAGGGGGTGTTCCTGTGCTTGGAAGGGCAATTTCCTTTTCAGCAGCATTGATATGGGCTTTGGAACATCTTGCCTGGTTCTTCATTTCTCTCTTTCTCATGAAAGCCTTTCTCTTCTCGGTAAGTAATTGTTCCTATTCTGTGTCCTCAGTGAGATGGGGAAGAGTGGCCAATCTGTGGCGCCTTTTTTTCTGTGATGCAGCCCAGAGGTCTCCATGTCCTGTAGCTCTGTGCTTTGGGAAAGGTGTGTTCCTACAATCAGCTCGTCTGGAAGTAGGTACGGACACACAGGCACACAGAGCTCCATGACCTCACTCCCAGGCACTGTCATAGGGAAACACAATTTGCTAAATGCATGGGAAAACACAGTATTACAAAAACCTTTCCAGCTGGGTGCTGTAGCGCATGCCTGTAATCCCAGCACTTTGGGAGGCAGAGGCAGGCAGGTCATCTGAGGTCAGGAGTTCAAGACCAGCCTGGCCAACATGGTGAAAACCCGTCTCTACCAAAAATGCAAAAATTAGCCGGGTGCAGTGATGTGCGCCTGTAGCCCAGATACTCAGGAAGCTGAGGCCAGAGAGTCGCTTCAACCTGGGAGGTGGAGGCTGCAGTGAGCTGATATCGTGTTGTGCACTCCAGCCTGGGGACAGAGGAAGACTGGGAAAAAATAAACAGAAAACTTTTTCTGTAAAAATTATCCTGATCCAAAATATGATACGTGTTTGCGTGTGTGTGTGTGTGTGCGTGTGCGTGCAACTTTGGTTGCCACCAATCTTGAAAGGTCATACAAAAAGGCAAATGGAAAGAAGCCTAGCGAGAAGCATTTCCCTGCTGATGAAGACAGAAAAGGCACTGCAGCAGATCTTGCTGGAACAGGCAACAACCATTCGTGTTACTGTTAACAAACTGAATTTGTGGAGTCTTTGATGTTTCTGTATTGATGTCCTTGGTTCGTTCATCTGACCACAGAAGCATTATTAGTGGCGGGAAATATCACTGTACATTTACATTGAAAGTCTGTAGTTCTGGAAAAATTAAAACGTTGAGAACATAAAGTTGCAAATCCTAATAACACTTTTAAAAAATCAGTTTTCTTTCACATGAATGCTGGTGACAAATTCACACGGCTTTTGTTCACCCAAGGTCACAGGAGAGAGCTTGAGCGTTGAAACCTGAACCAGCAACCCAGGCGAGGCGGCTCCTTGTGCCAGGACACCCTCTAGAGCCGGAGAGAGGAAGCGACGCTGGCGGCGGGCGGCGCCTCTGCACCCAAGAGGTGCTTACCCCAAAAACAGATGCTGGGACCCAGAGGCCTGCCTTGGGTAACCAGCACGAATGAATAGAGACACCTCAGGCTGTGTGAATCCTTGGGGATCCCCTAACTTCATCCCTTGAGTTTTAAAACCAAGAAACTTGGTATCCAGAGAAGAAAGGCCCTTTTGAGGCCAAGACACCGTGGAAGGAAAACTCTCTCCCCAACCCCTTAATACCCATCTTCCCCAGCCAACAGGTACTTTGGAGAGGAAACCCTCTCCCCCACCCCTCATACCTCTCCCCAGACTGCCAAGCCCTCTGGGGAAGAAGACCCTCTCCCTCACCCCTCATAACTCCCCCCAGGACCCTCAGTCCCTCTGGGGAAGGAAGACCATCTCCCCCACCCCTCATACCTCTCTCCAGACCCCCAGGCCCTCTGGGGAAGAAGATCCTCTCCCCCACCCCTATATCTCCCCCCAGGCTCCCCAGGCCCTCTGGGGAAGGAAGACCCTACCCCTCATGTGTGCCCTTCCACCCCAGCTAACAGGACCCTCGGGAAGGAAGACCCTCTCTTCCACATCTCAAAACAGCCCCCTCAGCCAACAGGACGCGGGGGAAGGAAGACTCTTTCCCACCCCTCATGACCACCGCCCCCTCCAGCCCCAGCCAACAGGACAGACAAGGTGCAGGCAGAGTCACGGGTTTGGTGGAGGGAGCTTGGGATTACCCCAAAGCTTTTTCTGTTTTTGGGGTCCGTGGCCTGGCTTGTGGCCAGAGCCAGCCAGTTCTGTGAGAACACTGGAGACATGAGCAGCCCCTGCTAAGCAAGTGGGCAGCAGGCTGGCCAGGGAGGCATGGGTGTCATGAGCGAAGGGCCCAGTGGGCCCAGGGTCTGTGACCACATGTGGAGGGCCAGGGCCTGGGCGTGGGGCCTGGGCTCTGGGCTTCCCTTCTTGGGGCTGAGGTTTGCTCATCTGTGAGTCAGGCTGAGGCACCCATGCCTTGGGGTGGCCTTGAGGTTAAGGGGGTCTGTTTGTGTGAAATGCTCAGGGCTGGGCCTGCCCTCAGCACACTCAACAGGTGACAGGGACGACTGTGATGTTGGAGCCGCTGGCCACCCTTACAGGTGAGCACCTGGCACACCCGGGGGCCTGGTGATGACATCCGCCTGGTCCTCACCCGAAGCAGCGGACCTCTGAGCCCCTGGGCAGTGCTGTTCACGCTTCCCTCATTTTCAGTATCTCACTGCCACCTGGAACCCCAAATATGCAACACAGGCAAGCCATTTTCCCTTAATTGTGTTCACAGATTAAAATACGCTAATGAGAGATTCGCAAATTTCTAAGAAAGATAAAAAACCAAAATGTCAATATTGTAAATCATATAGGCTCCTGACACGGCTCAGCATCACACACTTGTTCCTCTGTTCCCCCAAACATACAAACATGTACACACACACACACACACACACACAGGCAAACACATAAGTATGCACAGACATTTGGGAGCATGTACAAAGACACACAGATGCACACAAGTACACACATATACACAGACACAGTCACACATGCGCATGCACAAAACAGGTACACATGAGCACACACAGACACACACATGTGCACACGCAGACACACATGAGCATGCACAAAGACACAGACACATGAGTGCACACACAGACACACACACATGAATAAGAAGACATGACCAGACATGAGAAAAGATTCAGTAGTATAGAATAGAGGAATCCATCTGAAATTTCAGAATAAATATACCATATATCACAAATCTACTTTTTAAGACAGCATTAGTTTAAGACTAAACCATAGTCTCAAACAGGTGTGAGAGATTATTTCATCTAACACAGGAGGGCAGGGTGATATGGGTGAAGATTGATTATGGATTAAAAACACGATTTCATTTTTTAAAGCAATAGAAACAAAATTGTAGCTACATTTCCCCTTCAGTCTAGCAACTCTACTCCGCTAGAAATCTATCTAAAAAGTATACTGGCTTAAGCGCAAAGCGACCTGGGCACAGTGTTGTTAATTGCAGCATTATTTGTGATAATACAAGATCGAAACCCCAAAATGTCCACAAGTAATAGGCAGGACTATGAAGCTACAAGAAGAGGAAGATCTCTGTGGAAGAGGGAGATCTCTGTAGGAGAGAGAGGTTTCTGTGGGAGAGGGAGATCTCTGTGGGAGAGGAAGGTCTCTGTGGAAGAGGAGGATCTCTGCAGGAGAGGGAGATCTCTGTGGGAGATGAAGATCTCTGTGGAAGAGGAGGATCTCTGTAGGAGAGGGAGATCTCTGTGGGAGAGGAAGATCTCTGTGGACTGATATGTCAAGATCTGCAGAATATCATTTCAGGGAGGAAAAAAACCAAGAGGGCAGAATGGAAGAAATAAATTACGGTGTCTTGTGTCATATATGTGGGGAAATAAGAATATGTGTACGTATATTAGCAAAAAAAAAAAAGGATAAACCCGAGGCCAGGTGCAGTGACTCACACCTGTATTCCTAGCAGTTGGGGGGACCCAGGTGAGAGGATCCTTTGAGTTCAGAAAGTTGAGGCTGCAATGAGCCATAATTGTACCGCTGCACTCCAGCCTGGGCCACAAAGCAAGATCCTGCCTCTCTCTGAATACATATATATATATGTATATATATATATATATATTTAAAAAAAGATAAACTGGAAACAAAGATGATTACATACAGGGAACATTGGGGGAAAAAAGGATGGCATGAAAGTGACACTTCAGTCACTCACCCTCTAATCCTCTTTGATTTTTGAACCATGCAATTAAATCTTACAGGAAAAAAGCAGCTGGTACAATTAAAAACTGTAATGTGTGAACCTAATTGTATATCAAATTGGTAACGTAACCACAAACAGAAAACAACCATTTCTTGGTCTTTAAAATATAGTATTTTTATTTACTTTATTGCACATGCTTAGTGAAATATAGTCTAAGTACAAAAGAAAGGGTTAAAAAATCCTAAACTGAATTTAGCAATTTATTGTTAGTAATAATATTAGAATTGTTATTTTGAAATTATCTTATGTATAAGATAAAATAAGTAATTTTTGAATGCTCTTATAAACCAAGATATTTAGAGTGAGAAAAAAATACAAGTACAAAATAAGAGCCCATGCAAAATTTTATGTTTGCACGAAAATATTAACATAAACTCGTGCTTTATTTATAAGATATATTTTCTAACTTGAAATATGCCTGCCGAAAGAGCCTAGAACCCTGACACCGACAGCACTGAGCACCGACTTTTATACTCAGATTTCATCACTAATGTTATTCCCACTAAAAGGATTGAGTTGTTGTTTGTTTTGTTTCTTTTTGTTTGTTTTTTTTGAAATGAAGTCTTGCTGTCACCCAGGCTGGAATGCAATGGCAAGATCTTGGCTCACTGTAACCTCTGCCTCCTGGGGTCCAAGCGATTCTCCTGCCTCAGCCCCCTAAGTAGCTGAGATTACAGGTGCCCGCCATCAAACCCGGCTAATTTTTTTGTATTTTTAGTAGAGACGGGGTTTTTACCATATTGGCCAGGTTGGTCTTGAACTCCTGACCTCAGGTGATCCACCCGCCTCGGCTTCCCAAAGTGCTGGGATTACAGGTGTGAGCCACCGTGCACGGCCCAGATTGAGTTTTGGAGAAAGTTCTTTCTTCCTTCTGCACTCATGCCCCTTGGCATCTTCTGCACAGAAGGTGGCACCACTTCCTCAGCATTCGGCTCCGTGGAGTCTTGGCAGGCACACTGGGCATCCTTGCGTGTGGCAGACGCACCTGACAGCCTTAACGGCAGCATGCCCTGAGACCCGCCCTGTGGTCTAAGAAGAGGGTGTGTTCACCAGGCGGTGGAGGTTGTGGTGAGCTGAGATCGAGCCACTACACTCCAGCGTGGTGACAGAGCAAGACTCCGTCCGTATCAAAAAACAAACAAAAACAAAAACAAAAGTGTGACTTCAGAGGTTCAGAGTCCTGAGCTAAGGAATCCAGGAGGGGCCAACCCAGAGATCCACTCCTTATCCATGAAGGAATCTGAGCCCCTGGCCCAGGCCTTGGATTGGGGCCCTTTGTTGTGGGTTAGCTGGAGGCTGCCAGCTGGAGGGCACGAAGGGAAAATGCTGTGTACACGGCAGGCTCTTCACAAACAGTAGTGGTTTTCCTGTCCAGCCGCTGCCACTGGATCGCCCCTGCACATATAAGTCCTCAAAAAAGCCCCACGTTTCCCAGGCTGGCTCCAGGTCTCCTCCGGGCCTCTTGGGCATGGCACCAACCCTGCTGGAGTCCACGGAGCTCCCTCTGCACGGTGATGGGTGGGAGAGGCAGGGTGGGAGGAAGCTGGTGCCTGCTGAGCCTGTGGGATACGCAGAAGAGGGGAGGAGATCTGTGGGGGCATCCCAGGGGCGTCCTCCACACCAACATGGGGCAGGTTGCTGCTATCCTTGATGGGTGGGGCCCACGCCTGAGTAGGGGATGCCGGGGAAACACCAGCGGGTCTGGAAGAGCGGCTGCAGGGTGTGAATCCCACTAAGTGAAAGTCAGGCCCCCAGCCATGGCCCCTGAAGTTGGCAGCCACTGAGGTGTGCCCAGTGCAGGCGGGTTCCTCAGCTCCGGGGCAGCTGTGACTGGAAGGACATGCAGACTTGCTCGGGCTGAGACCCCGGAGACTTACTGCTCTGCCTGGTGGCACAGGATGGCGAAGTGGAGACCCTGGCTTGGGAAGCCCACTGGAATAGTCACCAGCCACCATGTCAACTGGTCAGGGCCACTATGACGAAAGCATCCTGGGGCCCTAAGTCCTGGGATTCCATGGAGGCCTCTAGCGGGAAGGAGAGTGAAGGCTGGGATGAGCCCGTCAGTGTTCCTGCCCTCTCTGTGCCACCAGCAGCCACCACAAGATAAAGGCAGACCAACCGCATGGCCAGGGAGCAAGACGCCCCCGCCTGCAAGATGGCAGCCTGGGCCAATGCTGCTGCGGAATGGGTGGAGCTGAGAAATGGGTTCAGACAGAAGCGGAGAGAGTTGGTCCTGGGTGGCTTCTCTGTCTGTGGGACACAGATGGAGGGCACTGTCCTTTGCAGGGTCGAGAAGAGTGAAATGGCATCTATCACAGGCCACCTGGCCCCGAGGCAGCGCCTCTGCAGCACCCATAGTGATGATCAGGCCATTCCCCCCTTTGGCTGGGTGGGTGGGAGCTGCAAGGCGGCCTGGCCACGTGAGGGGGACATCCCACCTCTCCTTTGCGATGGCAGACTAAGGAGAATTTCATGACGGCCCCTGGGAACTAGGGACGGAGCCCCCCATCTGCGCTGAACCCTGCTGGGTCTCAGTGATGAGCTTCTCGCCGCCCGCATGGAAGGTGCCATCCTAAAGTGTGATCTCAGCCAGTGGACGGCGCGCTGGCGTCTACCCTGAGCCCTGTGCTGACCCAGCGTCTCAGGGGGTCCAAGCGGCCATCGACTGAGGGAAATGGAAACCTGTGTGGGTGAGGGGTGCGGGCTGCTGGCATGAAAGACAAGAGACCTGAAGGGAAGGAGGTAGCCAAGGTGACCCACTGGCAAAGGCAGCGCGATCTGGTAGTGGCAGGGACACTTACCCTGCAAACAGATAAATGGATCAGTGCTGTCCGGTCGGACTGTGGCAGAAGCTCGGGCCAGGGCAGTGCTTCCCTAAGGAGCCTGGGGTCAGCCCACAGCCCTCCCACAGAGGCATGCCTGGCACCAACCCCTCCAGACGAGGATGAGGCCAAGGCCACGGAATCCTAATAGGAGACGAGTTCTTCCTCAGAACTGTGTCTGGAATCCTCCCACTTCTCATCCCTGTCCCCAGACCCTTTGGTTCAGGCCACCGCCCCTCTCACTTGGACAAGCTTAGGCCCCCATCACTGCTCCCTGCCCACCTGTGCACACCTGTCTCCTCTCACACAGCATCAGGCTCAGTCTGGGCGGTCGCTCCTCCATCCTCCTGTCCTCCCTGCTCACCCCTCTGACCTCCCTGCAGCTTCCTGAGGATGGAGTCAGGGTCCGGGGCAGAGCCTCTACCCTCGAGGGCCCCTTTGTGGGGAGCACTCTTCCGTCAGAGGCCCCATCAGAGGCCTTTGAACCAGAGCGACTCCATCTTCAGTAGGGTCTTGGTAAAATAAGGCTGAGGCCTGCTGCACGCCCCGTAAGTTAGACATTCGAAGTCTCAGGATGAGACAGGAGGTCAGCACAAGACACAGGTCATAAAGACCTTTCCGATGAAGCCGGCTGTGGTAAAGGAGCGGCCAAATGTCACCAAAACCAAGATGGCGACGAGAGTGACCTCTGGCTGTCCTCACTGGTACACTCCCACCAGTGCCATGCCAGTTTATGGTCTAGAAAGGGGAGGCGTGAATAATCCACCCGCTGTGCAGCTTATAATCAATAAATAACCTTAAAAGTGAGCCACCAGCAGCCCTCGGGGCTGCTCTGCCTATGGAGTAGCCATTTTTATTTCCTTTTCTTTCTTAATAAACTTGCTTTGCCCTTATTGTCTGAACTCACCCTGAATTCTTTCTTGGGTGAGATCCAAGATCCCTCTCTTGGGGTGAGGATCGGGACCGCTTTCTGGTAACAGCCCCTTCCCTCTCCACCACGTCATGCTGGCTCACCTGCCACCTGCCCCCCCCTCAGCTGCCCACGCTGCCCGCTCCTGGGCCCCTCGCCCACCTTCCTGGCTTTTGCCGTCCCACAGGTCGCCTCCTTCCAGAGCACAGCCCTCAGTCCTCGGCCTCTTCACTGCTTCTCCCACCTCAGCTCCAGGGGCAAGGAGCCCGCTGTTCACCCGTGTTTCCTAAAGGCCACCGCACCTGCACAGAAGAGGCGTTTAGTACATGTTTTTTGAATGAGTGAGTGACAAATGAATAAATAAAAAGCAACTCGGGTTTCTCCAAGTGTGACCACAACTTGCTGCACGGTGTAATCTGTGTTCGAATGGCTTTCCATACAAAAAAGACAAGAAGCCAGCAGTAGGGCTTGAAAAGACAGATTTCCTTCACCTCCAAGCCTCGCCGCTCCTCACCTCAGCACAGCTTCACCTGCAGAGCGCGCGGAGTCTTTGGAAAGCAGCTTCCTGCTGGTGTTGGGGGAGCACAACTTCTCCGTCCAACCTGTGGGAAAAGCTCCAGTTTGCTGCCCCCCTTTTTAGGAGCAAGCAAAGTTTTGGAGCATCTGAGGATCAAAACTGAAGCTTTAGAGCCGGGCGTCTCAAGGTGTGGTCTTGGACTAGCGTCACCTGGGCGCTGGTGAGAAATGCACATCCCCGGGCCCCGCAGAGCTGCAGCCTCAAGTGGGGTGGTGCCTCCAAAACTGTTGTCACAAGCCCCCCAGGTGATGGATCCCCACTTGGGCTGAAGAACCAGAGCCCCCAGGGGAGAGGAGGAGGGGCTAAATAAACACAGTCACCTGAAGACTTGGAAGGCAATGTTTACACCTTTCTGAAAACTCACTGATGTGGAGTTAATTCTGTAAATCACTTGCTCTGGACCTGTCTGGAAGTCCGGCCAGGTCTCCATTCCCAGGCACAGGGACGTCCCGCCTCCCCCAAGACCGTCCCCTCCGTAGGCACCTTGATGGGATTAAAAAATACACCAAAAACCTTTCTGTTGACGATACTTAGTGTCAAACACCGCTGTCCTTGCAGGAGGTGTATTAGCATTCGATTAATATGTGCATAGAATGTTGTCCTTGTCTGAGCCCAAATACACAAGCTGGGAAATCAAAGCGGGCCCCTTCACACCTTTTGCTGGCTTCATCCTGAACATTTATTTGTTTTAAAACAACTTCCTCAGCGAATTTCCTTTCTAAAAGAAGCTCCTCTCCATTTTAAAGGGAAATTACTCCTCCTTCTCCTTCTTCCCCAGCCAATTTCTGACAGTGACCCCTTAATGGGAGCCAGCAAGGCTGCAAGTGGCATTTTTCCCGTCCTTCCTTTTAAAGCCAGAGGTGGGGCCCTTTAGGACATATTCTCAGGGGAGATTCAGATGGCTTCAAAGAATGGGTGCTTTGTATGGAATTTACACTAATGCCTAATGAATGCTTTTTTGTGTATGTAAGGCAAAAAAATAGATGTTCTAGTCCGAATAGCATTTCATCATTAAAGCAGGATATAAATAGTTCCTACGAAGAGCGAAAATAGGAAAAACGTCAGCTTCTAATGAAGAGATTGGAAGTGTTTAACCATGTTCAGCAGACATTGGTGGTACCTAATTTTTGATGCCTCCAAGGAGCCCAAATTATTTTTATGGTTTTTTGACGAAATTTTTCTGTCTCTGAGACTGATTAATCGAACATCTTAAAGGCTATCATTTACTTAGTGACTTCATTTTTCTTATGACTAAAGATGCGGAACTTGCAAAAATTGCACAATTGTATTATTCAACAGACTTTAGAAGCCATTTCATCCAATCCTGTATCTTCCCTGCAAGGGAAAGCGTAGCTGCTTATGAGAATGCGCCTCTAATGCCCTTCCACCCTTTTCTGTCTGCCTGAATGAGATGCTTCGGAAATAATTTTTTTTAACAGTTTTTAATACTTTGGAATCATTAAAGGAATCTGTTTTCTTGCTAATTATAAATGAATGAAATTAAAGTCTAAGCCACGTTTACTATATTTTCAGTGTTCACCATAATTTAGGGTGTCGCTCCCTACTTAATGCTAGCCTAACTAAGGATCAACGTGCATTCATTTGTAAAACCATCATGCGGACTTTCAAGTGTGCGTTAACCCGCTATGGAAGGGGGGTCTGAATTTTAGTATACTAAATGTTAGGCTTCCTCCGGCCCTTCACCCAGTCCAGCTTCAGTTTCCTCTTTTTAGGACCTGTGTGCGTGTGAGTTCAGAGCAGAGAGGCAGAGAGGTCCACCTGGTGGTCTCACTTGCCAGAGGTTCTTCTCACATTAACTTTCTTGTGGCATGACATCACCATGCGGGATTTTCCTGTCATTTTCCTAGTCCCCAAAGCTAAGGACTTTAGTCAGTGATGAGCAGAGAAAGGATCTGCCTTCAAACACATTGTTGAAGTTGATTTTTGAGAAATTGGCCGGATTTTACAACTTATGTTGACAATAAATATAATTAGAATGAATTTTCAACTTAGGAAACAGCCAGGCGCAGTGGCTCATGCCTGTCATCCCAGCACTTTGGGAGGCCGAGGTAGGTGGATCACCTGAAATTAGGAGATCAAGACCAGCCTGGCCAACACAGTGAAACCCTGTCTCTACTAAAAATACAAAATTAGCCAGGCATGGTGGCACATGCCTGTAATCCCAGCTGCTTGGGAGGCTGAGGCAGAATTGCTTGCACCTGGAAAGCAGAGGTTGCAGTGAGCCAAGATTGCGCCGCTGCACTCCAGCCTGGGCAACAAGAGCAAAAAAAACTCCATTTCAAAAGAAGAAAGAAAGAAAAAAAGAAAGAAAGAAAAAATGACTCGCCTTGTGCTTAAACACCTTATTTAATGCTGGAGGAGTAGAAGGTAATGGATTAGAAGGGCCTTATAAGGAAACAGGAAGAGTGAGGAATTTTTCCATGAGGAAAGGCTTTTTATTTTACAGTTAGAAGAATTAACACCTAGAAAAATGACGTGACTTACTCAGGACAAGGCTCTTACCCCTGGGGCTTAGAGGTACTTGGGAGTTACTTCCAAGCCATATGGACAATATCAAGCTTTGGGTTTATTAGTTACTTAATTATACGTATGACAGGAATATCATTTAGGCTTTTAGTAAATGAATGTTGTTTTGAATTAGTTGAACTTTAAAAACGAATC
Organism: Sapajus apella; assembly: GCF_009761245.1. Taxonomy (NCBI): domain Eukaryota; kingdom Metazoa; phylum Chordata; class Mammalia; order Primates; family Cebidae; genus Sapajus; species Sapajus apella. Next base: position 927,906 of record NW_022437022.1, read on the forward strand.
CTTCTCAATAGTATATTTTATTAACCTTTCAGTTTCCATTTTAACCAGAGACTTACAATGTAATTAAATTTTTAAAGGATATGGTTACAAATTTTATTGTACCTTGAACTGCTAAATTTAAATTTGTTTTCACTTTTTCATGCCTTTGATTTTTTCTTCATTTAAAGGATCTAGACCCACATTTACCCAAACTAGTAGACATTAGAGTCCAGTGGACTGTTGAAATAGCAGATTAAGCAGAGTAGAAAAGTGTAATTCAGAGGATTCACAGGCAGAGTGGGACCACCCAACCTCTCCGTCCTCTGCAAGCCCCTAACACGTGCTCTCTGTTACTGCAGATTTCCAAACCAGGCCCACAGATGTCTTTCAGGAGTAACAGTATCTTGGAGGCAAAATTCAAAGCCCATTTTTTTTTTCTGTCCAAGTAGCTATGAACATGTAAGCCACTGATTTTTCTCATCTGGGGAACATTGATGATGACATTTGTTGAGTCGTAAATCTCTAGGCTAGACCAAAGGACTAGATCAGTGCCGAGCAAGATACTTCAAGAGTTGGTGACAGGCCTAGTCAGGGAGGCACCAGCCCATCTCTCCAGGGACTGCCAAGGGCAGGTGTATCGGGCTCTGCAGTCATTCCACATAAAACTTGCCATGACCGGTACTTTGAAGCCTGAATGAAAGACAACAGATCCAGCCAAGGTTGGTCTATACAATCGTGCCTTTCCCCACTTTCATCCACCAGGAAAGAGGAGCCTGATTTAGGAACCCCTGTTATTAAGCCTGAAGGGGGCAGATTCCAATCTTCCCCATTTCCAAAATCACAGACTTGCCTTTGCTACAGAATTAGAGCTCTACAAATCTGCTCTGTCAGAGTTGATAACTACCAAGATAAAATGGTTAACCTAAAGGATTTTAATATAATAAATGTTAATTATTTAGTAGGAACCAAGACACAAGTGAAAGTGCTAGCGTTTGGCAGACTTCGATGGATTTGAAAATCTTATCATTTATTGTTTTCATCAAACGTTTTCCAGGTGGGCGTCCTTCCTTTAATGACTACACTTGAAGACATTTATATCAAACAGATAATTCATAAAGATAGATACATAGCAGCAATGCCAAAGTGATCATAACTAAATAATTCATTCCGGTGCCAGAAATAATAATAATAGAAAACTTTTATATAATAACTTTTTTTAATAATAGAAAACTCTATTAAAATAACTTTTTTTAAAAATAGAAAGCTCTATTGATTTTGCTACTTAGCATACATTAGGTGCACAATAAATAATGGTTTGTTGTGGGCCATGCTTAAAAAAAACACCAAAATAACTAATTATTTGACTAAAGTGATGCTTTGTCTCAGGAAACCTAGTATGCAATTTCCTGAGTCCTTGAACTCATAGCATGTACGATGACGTCATTTCCTAAACAGGGTGACCAGAATCAAGTCAAGACAACCTACCTCAGTCTGTGAGCATCACTTTGTAATACTCTCAGTGGAGTGTGTTTTGCAGTTGACAGTGACATTAAATCTCCACTGGTTATTTCACACAAATGAGTGTCTGTTGTGTGCATATGTACGTATACATGTGTATATTTGTGCATGTTTCTTTTAAAATTATACCAAAAAGAAAGAACAAGGTCAACTCTCTTCATTCCATCATGAGTGCCTCAGGAGGCTGAGGCAGGAGAATTGTTTGAACCAGGGGGCAGAGGTTGCAGTGAGCTGAGATTATGCCACTGCACTCTGTCCTGGAAAGAGGGGAAGACTCTGTCAAAAAAAAAAAAAAAAAAAGCCGGTTGGAGTGGGTTTTCTCTTTTGCTCTCTCTCTTTTCTGCTCTTCTGCCATGCGAGGACATGGCCTTCCTCCCCTCCAAGGATGTGGCATCTAAGGTGTCATCTTGGAAGCAGTGAGGAAGCCTGAGCTGCCAGGACCTCGATCAGGCATCACAGCCCCCACACTGGCCTTTGTAAGTTACTCAGTCTCGGGTGTTCTGTTATGGCAGCACAAGTGGACAAAGATGTGGGTTACAGGATTTAAAAATAAATTTTAAAACATTTTTTCATTTAATATTTTCAAAAATATTTCCTACTTTCCCCCTTCTCTGACTTCTTTGTTTTTTCCATGTATTATTATAGTTGATTTTACACAAATACGCTTTTAGACCAACTCATGAACTCTGAACGTCACTATATCCCTCTCTATTTCTAAAAATAATAAAAGTGACTTCTATTTATTGAACACCTACCAAGTGCCAGGCTCTGTGCTGGGTTCCATTTTCTTTAGAACATCTATTTTATTCTTGCTTAACTCAACAATTATCTACATTACGCATTATAAGCCAAATCCTGTTCTATACTCTGTGTGGGTTTAATTCAATGTATAGTCACCACAGCCTTGCAAAGTAGATATTTAATTACACAGGTGAGAAAAAATGAGAGTCGTTAAGAAGCTAGAACAAGGTCTCACTGTGATTCCAATCAGACTTGTCTTACCATTATTACAAATGATGCTTTCCGTCATGATAGACATCTATATACTTTACCTAGTTGGAATTGCTGCACACATTTTGTTTGCTGTTTTGATTTAATTGTATTGTGTATGTATTTCCATGTAGCACATAACAATTTACATAATTATTACATTGTTACACCCAATTATCTACTTCAATTCGGCTAATTTCCTCGTGGTAAACATTGATTGACTGTTTATGTGCCAGATTCTGTCAAATGCCGAGGACATAAAAACAATTGAATAGGGTTCCTACCCCCGCACTTTCATCTAGCCAGGAGACATGCATTATGTGAAAAAGATAAGCGTTATGCAACGTAATCATGCGTTTCTCAGTGGTTGCACATTTGAGTTACTGCTAACTTGGCTATTATCAATAGCATTGGTACAAATGTTTTCCACATCCCCCTGGATTATAGTTTCCAAAGTGCACTACGAAGCCAAAGAATAGGGCCAGTTGCCCTGATTCCATTGTGACAGCCAGCTTGCTTTTCAGCGTGCCTGCACCAAGCTCGCTTCCCAGAATCCAGTGCCTGAAAACAGGATGGTCACCCTTGCCCTCTACCTCACTAAGGGATTGTGAACTTTCACGTAATCTATAAATATATGTGGTCACTGTTGATGTGGAAAGCGTTAGTATCCTTTGAGTTCTTATTTGGCAAAGCGTGGGTTATATATTCATGCCTATACATTCATATCAATCCCTATGCATTTTAGATGTAAACCTGTATCATCTTTTTACTGTTATTATTTTCAGATTTCATTGTCTTTCTTATTAAACAAAGCTCTTTTTCATTGTGTATGAAAGTTTTTAATAATGTTTTGTTAAGCTTGACTATGGTGTCTCTGATTACATTATTTTGTCTCCAGTAGGCAACAATGAGCATCTCCCCTGTTGAGCTGAAGGAACTTTTTCATTGAAACCCCTACTAGTCACATGTGGCCTTTTAGTGATCAGGACGCAGCGCATGCAGCGTAAATGCGAGAGCAGCACTGATTCTTCAGCACTTCCTCGCCCACGTTTCAGTATTCCAGGCCTATTGTATCTCACATTTTTAGAACTTTGGATTTCTTTCTGGAGTTGATTTCCATGCCCCAAGTTTAACAGTTCCATATAGATAATTATTCTTGTGTGGTATATTCTAAACCTGTCGCCAGTTCCCTTTCATTGCCTCATTTGACAGAATCCGTGGTCAACCCTCCGAGGAGAGCTGAGGAGGGCCAAGGCCTGAGCTCCTTGAGGACTGGGGAGAGTCTCCGGTCTGTGGAGCCGATCCAGGAACTGCCCGGCCGTCCCAGGGGCCCCCTTCTACTGCCAGGAGCATCTTACATTCTCTTCCTGACAGTGCTGCTATAACAGAACACCCGAGACTGAGTAACTTACAAAGGCCAGTGTGGGGGCTGTGATGCCTGATCAAGGTCCTGGCAGCTCAGGCTTCCTCACTGCTTCCAAGATGACACCTTAGATGCCACATCCTCGGAGGGGAGGAAGGCCATGTCCTCGCATGGCAGAAGAGCAGAAGAGAGAGAGAGCAAAAGAGAAAACCCACTCCAACCGGCTTTTTTTTTTTTTTTTTAGACAGAGTCTCACTCTATTGCCAGGACAGAGTGCAGTGGCATAATCTCAGCTCACTGCAACCTCTGCCCCCTGGTTCAAACAATTCTCCTGCCTCAGCCTCCTGAGTAGCTAGGACTATAGGTGCATGCCACCATACTTGGCTAATTTTTGTATTTTTAGTAGAGATGGAGTTTCACCATGTTGGCCAGGATGGTCTCGATCTCTTAACCTAGTGATCGACCCGCCTCAGCCTCCCAAAATGCTGGGATTACAGGCATGAGCCACCACACCTGGCCACCAGCCCTTTTTATGGGGGCATTGAAACATCATGAGGGCAGAGCTCTCATAACCTAAACACCTCCCACGAGGCCACACCTCCCAGCACTGTTGCCCCGGGGACTAAGCTACTGACTCATGCAATCGCGTGAACCGAAGAGGCGGAGGTTGCAGTGAGCCAAGGCCACGCCATTGCACTCCAGCCTGGGCGAGTGTGAGACTTTGTCTCAAAAAAAAGAAAAAAGATTATAACTCATGAATTCTGAGGGACACATTAGACCTTAGTGCCAGGCACCCGACCAACCAGCCTGTCTCATTGCCCTAACTTAAGGGTTGCTGAAGTTTTACTTTTAGATTTCTAGAGTTGAAAGGGACCTTATAAATTGCTGCTTATTTTATTTACACCTATTGCTTGAAGAAATTTGATGTGGCTTATGGTAAACATGCACATACACAATCACAGCTTTTTTTTTTTTTTTTTTTTTTTAAGGAAATCTGGCTGGGCGCAGTGGCTCATGCCTGTAATCCCAGCACTTTGGGAGGCTGAGGCGGGTGGATCACCTGAGGTCAGGAGTTTGAGACCATCCTGGCCAACATGGTGAAACCCTTTATAAAACACTCTGAACCCGTGAGAACTCACTCACTACCACGAGAACAGCATGGGGGAATCTCCCCCTGCGATTCAGTTACCTTCACTGGTCTCTCCCTTGATATGTGAGGATTCTGGGGATTACAATTCAAGATGAGATTTAGGTAGGGCTACAAAGCCCAACCATGTCAATATCTTTGTTGTTGTTGTAGAGATGGTGTCTTGTTATGTTGCCCAGGCTGGTCTCAAATTCGGGGGCTCAAGTGATCAGCCTGTCTTGGCCTCTCAAACTGTTGGGATTACAGCTGAGCCACCACAGCTAGCCTGAGCAGATCTTTAGAACACTTATAGCCCAGTTCACTTATGAAACAGATAAATGGTAAGACTGTAAAACAATTTTTATGCAGTAGTAATTTTTCCATATGTTTTAGTCCTCAAGTTTTAGTTGTTACAATTTAGCAGATGAAGCTTAACATAAAGACTCACAATTGTAGCTCCAGCTACTCAGGAGGCTGAGGTGGGAGGACAGCTTAAGTCCGGGAGCCCAGGGGGTCATGGCTGCAGTGAGCTCTGATCGTGCCACTGCACTCTAGCCGGGATGACAGAGAGAGGTCCTGTCCATAAAAAAATTTTGCCTTCATTAAAAAAATAAGAAAGGCTTGTGGGATGCAAAAGTACTCTTTATTATGCTTTCATTTTTTACTGTTTGCCAGGCAGCTCCAGGCCCTTTGCAGACTTTACCTTATCCTCAGCACAGTCCTGGGAGGAAGGTGTTATGACCAAGTCTAGCCTGCAGGTGAAACAGGTGAGGCTTGGAGAACGTGGGTGACTTGCCCAAAGGATAGAGCTTGATTTGAGCCCAAGTTAGATTCACCCATAAATCTATGGGATTCATATCCAGAAAGTCTATGCTCTTTCCATACATTATGCTATTTATTTATTATTAAGTTTTTAAGCTTTAGAGGAAAAGATTTTTCCCCTCAGTTTTATTCGTTTGTTTACTTTTTTTTGGTAGAGATGGAGTGTCACTATGTTGCCAAGGCTGGTCTGGACCTCCTGGGCTCAACTGATCCTCCTGTCTCGGCCTCTCAAAGTGTTGGGATTTCAGGTGTGAGCCAGGCAGCTTGCTCTTTCTTCCTTCCTTCCTTACCTCCTTTCTCTTTCTTTCTTCCTTCCTTCCTTCCTTCCTTCCTTCCTTCCTTCCTTCCTTCCTTTCTTTCTTTTTCTTCCTTCCTTCTTTCCTTTCTTTTCCTTCCTTCTTTCCTTCCTTCCTTCCTTCCTTCCTTCCTTCCTTCCTTCCTTTCTTTCTTTTTCTTCCTTCCTTCCTTCTTTCCTTTCTTTTCCTTCTTTCCTTCCTTCGTTTCCTTCCTTCCTCCCTTCCTTCCTTTCTTCTTTCTTTCTTTTCTTTCCTTCTTTCTTTCTGCTGATGCCATGAAGCTCTGAAAATCTTAGCTACCTGGAGTGGGTGAATTTTGCACATGGGTGAGAGACAGGGGGCATGTGGCAGACTCCCAGGTGCCTCACTCTGCCACCAAGCTGGACTGCAGTGGCACGATTTTGGCTCGCTGCAATCTCCACCTCTTGGGTTCAAGTGATTCTCCTGCCTCAGTCTCCTGAGTAGCTAGGACTGCAGGCACCTGCCATCATGCCCAGATAATGTTTGTATTTTTAGTAGAGACGGGGTTTCACCATGTTGGCCAGGTTGGTTTCCGTCTCTTGACCTCGTGATCCGCCCACCTTGGCCTCCCAAAGTGCTGGTTGTTTCTATAAATATTTGTGTCACAAAGAACATTGCATTCTATATTTATACAGGAGAAGAATGAGCTTCGATTCAATTAATGTTTACTGAGCACTTGCATGGATAAAGATGCTAAAGTATAATTTTCAAAAAGTTAAAAACATGGTTCCCATACAAACAAAAATGAACATGTTTTAAAGATTTAATTCATCTTTAATAAGTTGAATTTCATTCAACTTTCATAAGTTAAATTCAGTTAAATAAGTTAAAACTTTAATAGGTTAAATTCAACTTTAATAAGTTAATAAGGGGATGAGTTAGATGTGAAGACTGGCTCAAATGAGAATGGGAGGTGTGGACATTTACATAGTGGATGCTCAGAGAAACACTGAAATGAATTTGTTCATTACGAAACAAGTTAGTGTCCTATAAGATGAGAAGCTATAACCTTTAGGGTTGTTTTTTCTCCTGGACAGAAATCTGCATCTCTAATGGATAAATGTTCAACATGTAACTTACCGTGAGTCTTTAATCTTTAATCATTAGTAAGCCATGAGCCCTACCAAATACCTTCACCTATCTAGATAACCCACAGGTGCCTGCTAAAAAATGTCCCTATCTGACATTAACGAGAATTGCCATCTATCTTCTTAACTTTTTTCAAGTTTTGGATAATTTGTCATAGTCTAAGAAATATCTTTAAAACAATTTTATATTTACAGATTTCTTTCTCAGTTCATATGGGAAATACGTTGATGTGAAAGAAAGAGTCAAAACATGGTGTCCGGATCTGGTATACAGAAGATCTTGTACTCAGATACTGCCATCGTTTGTAACAGTTCAGAGTTAACGTTGCCCACAAGAATGAAATCTTCATTGTCTTCCAGTAGTTCTTGACTTTGACTTACCTCTCATTGAATTGTGAGCCCTGCAGAAATAGTAAAGTGTATAGTCATGGGTGCTGGGGAGAAGAGAGAAATGGAGAAGAATGGAACTTCCTTTAAGGTTGAGGGTCTGATGCCCACATTCTGGGAAGTTGATGCAAGCAGTTCTTACTCCAGAAAATGCGAAAACCTCCCAGGGTTTCAAAATGTTGGTTTAGAACTAAACCAAGCAAAAATGTTGGTTTAAAACCAACATTTTTGGTGTAGGACTAAACATAATGGCCACTATATTGAATGCATGTGTTTTTCAGATTCCAGTTTAATTCAAATCAGTGAGACAGAGTGGTTTCATCATAAAACCTTAATCAAATTATTCTGACTCAATGTTCAGTGCACAACACATGAAATATACCAGTGAAGATATATTTGAACTAATTTTCACTGGGAAAGACAAACTTATAGAAACATAAAGGCACAAAAAGCCACACACACACACACACACACACACACACACACACACACACACACGAGTCACCTTAATGGGAAAATACCCATGCTTCACTACAATTCCTTTTACCATTAAAGTGATCTGTGGTCCTCTCTTCCTAAGTTTTATCACTGTACCTATGATGACATATTTATGATTAAATATATTCTCTTTCTACAAAGGGAACTTATCAATCATAAACGATTCTCAAGTCTCGGGTAATGCTTAGCAAATACTCGTTTGCACAAACAGACACTTGTTTCTTAGAATGTTCAAGATAAACAGGCATAAAAGGCACAGGCCTGCTGGAAGGTCTTTTACGTGTCCCTAAGTTCCGGAGCGTATCTCTGTGTGTGGTCTGCTGGGAAACCCCGGGAGGAAGGAGCTAGTGGGGCTCCGGAGGCCCTGGGGACCCGGGACGGGTCTGGCCCGTGGGGCTGGCTGGGGCAGTCGTTGCCCGGAGCGCGCGGGGGAACGCACTTGCCCCGGGCCGCAGCTGCGGGAGCCCGAATCCACACCCTAGAGTAAGAACCGTCGTTTGCAGAATTAAAACGAGCTGTCAGGTGTCTTCAGAAGTTTAGACGGGAAAAGGCAAGGACGTTAATCCTTGCTGGACAAACCACTGCTGCTTCCAGAAAAACCACCTGAGAACGGTTTACATTGGGAGTGGGCGCTTCCCTAGCAAGCGGATTCAGAAAAACAAACAATTCAATAATCTATTAAAAAAATAAAATCGGAGGACGCCAAAGGAACATTTGGGTATCCAAAAAGATTGGTTTTTTACGCGAAACGACTTCAAAACACGCCTTGGAAAGTGGGTGGGACGCGCACCTCTCAGCTGTCATGGGGCAGGTGAGGACCCCCGAGGGCCTTCGCCTGGGAGCTGCCCGGTCCCCGGCCTGGAGAAAGCAGAGGGCGAGACCGCAGGCCCCAGCGCCTCCCCCTCACCGCAGCTCTCTCCCTGGGGTGGCAGCCGCGGGGCTCCGAGCGACCGGCCGGGCGTGGCGGCCCCGCTGCGCTCTCATTAGCGCCCGCTCCGCCCAGTGGCTTCCCGCGGTGGCGTGTTTACTTGTCATTTGCTGCTTGTTTCCCAACCAGCTCCTGAGCCCGGCTGGCCGCGCTTTCTCGCTCTGGTTTTCTATTTCTTTTCCTTTCCTCTCTCTCTCTCTTTTTTTTTTTTTTTCGAGACAGGTTCTCACTCTGCTGCACCGGGCTGGAGCGCAGTGGCACAACCCTAGCTCACTGCAGCCTCGACCTCCCGAGCTCAAGCGATCCTCTCGCTTCAGCCTCCCCAGTAGTTGGGACTACAGATGTGAGCCGCTGCGCCAGGCAAATTGTTATGATTATTAATTATTATTATTATTTGTAGAAACGGGGTTTCACCATGTTGTCCAGCCTGGTTTTGAACTCCTGGCCTCAAACGATCCTCCCTCTTCAGCCTCCCAACGCGCTGAGGTTCCAGGCATGAGCCAAGGCGTCTGGCTCTCCCTCCTTAATGTTAGGCCATTCTGGTGGTCCAGGGGTCACCTTGCCAACAGGACTACCTCAGAACCGAGAGCCCACTCCCCCTGCCCCAGCCTTTGCTCCGGGAAGCCCCTTGCTCAAGGGGCGGCGGGAGCAATACCTGCCCCGTGAGCCTCTCAGGATTTTGGAAACTCTGCCACACCAAACACCGTGACCCCGAGCCCGCTGCGCCTCCCGGGGGTCCGCCTGGATTGATGATGAAGCTTAGGAAAACCTCGTTTCATTTTATTTTGAGAAGAGGCCTGAGAACGGCTGTGGGGGCGGGATGGTGAAGGCTCTTCCTGCAGACGGAGGCGCCACCTCCCCAGGTCACACCGATGAGGAGCTGCTGCAGAAATGAGACTGAAAAAGTCTGACATTTTCATCATCCAGAAAATGCCCCTCAATCTTTACAGAATCCTGTGCACCCTGATTCTATTCTTCCCCAAAGGAAACTGGAGAGTGTGACCCTCAGTCACCTCATAATACTCCAGTGAACTAGAGGCCTCCCCGCGCTCACTGTTCTGAGGACGCCCTTCGCTGTCTGGTAGCCTCGCCAGCCACGTGCGCTCCAAGGCCTAGGAGATGAAAGTATATTTAAGAGAGTTCATGTCTGTTTCCACTAAACCGGCAAATACCTGGTTTATTATCATAAGCAGCATATTCCCATCTGACAATTGGTTTATATAGAGTAAGAATGTTCTAGAGTCTCCATGCCAAAGGAAGATAAAATTAGAAATTGACTTTTAAGGGAAATGTGTCTTTATCTACTTCCTCTCAATGTCTCAAACCTTTTCTTTCCCCTAAAGGCCCCCTTTTCTCTTCTGCCATCCTCCCTCCCAAAAAGAATTCCCATTATATTAACTCCCAGCTATGACTACTTAGCTTAAAAAGAAGAAAAACAGTCTATTTGACTTATTCGTTCCCTTTAATTTTATATTTTATTTTTATTTTTGAGATGGAGGCTTGCGCTGTCGCCCAGGCTGGAGTGCAGTGGTGCAATCTCAGCTCAAGGCAACAGTCACCTCCTTGGTTCAAGCGATTCTCCTGCCTCAGCCTCCTGAGTAGCTGGGACTACAGGCATGCGCCACCACGGCCAGCTAATTTTTTTCTATTTTTAGTAGAGACGGGGTTTCACCGTGTTAGCCAGGATGGTCTCGATCTCCTGACCTTGTGATCTGCTCGCCTGGGCCTCCCAAAGTGCTGAGATTGCGGGCGTGAGCCACCGTGCCCTGGGCTCTAATTTTAAAAATGTGTATGAACCCTTAGAGATTTTCAAAGGTGTGGTGTTACTTTTTTGGTGTCAATTACTGTTGAAAATACCCTTTTCCTGACGGGCTAGCTGCAAGTTAAGAAGATATTACACTCTGATGGTTTGAAAGTTTTAAAATTTTAAATATTACACACACATATACAGAGAGAGCGAGAGAAAGAGAGAGAGAGAGGCTCATTCTCTTTGAAAATAAGAGTATAGGATTGCAAAGTGAATTGACAAAATGTGGAATCTTGAAAAACATGAGTGACGATGAAGATTTATGGAAGGTGATTCAGAAGGAAGCTTGTGAAACAGAAATCAGAGAAAAGCTCCAGAATACAAAATTTAAAAGTCCGTATATTTCCCATCTTTTTAATTGTGGGTTTTTATAAATTTTTTTTTATATAAATGTTTTAACTTTTTAGCAATTATTTCTGGGAAGTGATACTATCTGTCTTACATTTGGGTTAAGATTATAGAACAGCTCTTTTATAAAGATTGTAAATATGTGTTGATTTTTAATATTTTGGTTTCTTAATAAAATAAGCACTGAAAAACAGTGCTTATATGTTAGATACTTTCCTTTAGTGTTCCCAAATCAGTGATAACTATAATCATTAAGAACTACATTTTTTCCCCCTCAGGAAGTTATAAGGGTTGTCTTTCTTACCAAAGTGAAGAAATTCATTTCAATAAATGTTGAATATTTACTTTTGCTAAGAACTGTGCACAAATACATATGATAGATGGCAAAAAGGATGAAAAAACAGTATTTTCCAAAAGTTTTCTAGTATTTGGGAACATGAGATTTCAAAGTAAGGCTGCAAAGAATTTTGGAAGTTAAACTCACTCTGTCAAGTCATGTAACAACGGATAAAGTCACACAGTGGTTTCATCTCAACAGAATCATTTACTCTTAGGGGAGCATAGTCTTAAAATTATTGTTAAATTATTTTTAAAGTATGAGATACCTATAGTTTGACAGTCAATGAAACTCAGACCAACACCCTTTAATAGAGTGAATGAATCGTTCTCTCACTGAATGGCTTGCGGAGTTTTAGATAAATGGATATGTCAAGTCACCCACATAGGAACTTTGTAGAGTTTGAGAAATAAGTGCTCCCTCCTCTGAGGTTTGTACTAGTCTGTGATAAAATTGTCTTAGATTCATGTATAACCGTTCATGAATTGTTGACTCTGGCCAGGCACAAAGCTGAGCCGTGTCGGTGCAGAGGTGAACACAATAAGCTGACTGCACACCTTTGTCCCTTTGCAAAATGCTAAGGCAGAGTCCCTGTAGGTAGCATCGTCTTCACTCCTTGTGCATTCATGTTAACTTCCTAAACACATATTCTGGGTTCACTTCTCTGAGATTCACTGCTCTTACTTAGGTTCTGGCCTTTCCAGGCCATATTAGCTTTCATGCTACTCTGCATATTTGTAAAGTGCTGCTGTCATAAAATTCCTAAAGAAATTTTGTTCACACTTGCAGATTTCTTAAATAACTTATGACATGAACTGCTAACTTCCTGAGAAGATGTAAATATTTAAACGTTGTTTAGTAGGCACCAGGTCAAGGTGAGCGAGGTGGCTCATGCCTGTAATCCCAGCACTTGGGGAAGCCAAGGAAGGTGGATCACTTGAGGTCAGGAGTTTGAGACCAGCCTGGCCAACATGGTGAAACCTCGTCTCTACTAAAAATACAAAAAATTAGCTGTGTGTGGTGGCGGGTGCCTGTTATTCAGCTACTCAGGAGGCTGAGGCAGGAGAATTGCTTGAACCCAGGAGGTGGAGTTTGCAGTGAGTGGAGATCCGGCCACTGCACTCCAGCCAGGGCAATAAGAGTGAAACTCCGTCTTAAAAAACAAAAACAAAAACCAAAAACACCATTGTTAGTAGAATGACTTTATGCATTTCCAGTGCGAGCTGCCTGTTTATGTGTGTGAGCAGGACTGACCTTTGTTCAAAGATCCCAGCTCCAGGCTGTGAATCTTCTTGAATGGACACAGAAAGCTGGGACCTCTGAACAAAGGTTTTAGATTAGGAACAGAAGGCAGTGAACAAAAAACTTTTCTCACTATTGAAATCCTCTATCTGTGAAGGTAGAAGAGAAAGTTCTGTTGTGAGTTTAGAAGTGTGTTTCTCTTTAACGTATTGCTCTCAGCCATTAGTGATTGTCTTATGTTTTACAGAAGACCAGTGTGAAGAAGGCGTCCTCTGCATTGCAACTGGACACCTCAGTGGTCATTTGGCAACTGAAGGTCGGCTGTAGTTATGGGGCTACACTTAGGTGTCTAAGATGAAGGAATCTTAGCATGGAGAGAGCAGCCTGTCCATAGATACTCAGAAGAAAAATGGTACCATTTTCTGAAAAACACAGGACTTTCATCTAAATAGGTGTCAAATGTTATTTACTATTATTTTGGAACATTTAAATTGTATATTAAAAAGTGTCTTTTTGTCTTTATCAACCTAAGTTAATTTTCTCTAGAATTCTAAGAATTAATAACACATCAATAAAATTTTTTACATGATGATAAATTTAAAAAGTTTTCCAGATATATACATATTTATATATATATATGCATATAAAAATGTTTTTGAATATTGAAATACCGAAATAAATCTTGCATAGTTGAAAGGACAGTACGTTTTCAGTTTTATGCCAAAGGAAGAATTTGTTGTTTAAATATTAAAGCTTTATCTCTAATATTAAGCAGTATATCTCATTGTGAATTTATATTCTTTTTTACTTACAGACTAATGAAAATTTATAATACCAAATGCAATATGCTACTACCACATGAGCAAATTGGCCTTCTTGATGATGCTAAAATATCCCTTTGCAGTGTCTAATCCTGGACTCTGGCTCTTGGCTGTTCCTAGGAGAAGGGAAACCAGGTCTGCGGTCCACGCTGATAAGGACAGTGGGCTCTCCCAGGAAAAGCAGATGAGATTTCTCAGATGGATGAGAAATTTGTTATCTAACATCACATTTGCATTTCTAATAGGGAAGATCTTTTGTATGTCTACTACATTCCCATGGTTTTCCTTACTTAGCATTAAAATATTCATCCAGTAAAGTGATGGGTATAGCCCGCATTTAAAAATACTAACTGCATGCAAAGTAATATTTTGCATCATCCACATAGTTTAATTTGAAAGATGTAAAAAAAGGCAGTCATGATTCCTGCCTTAGAAGAGAATGTGGTGTGTCTGTGGAGATAAAACACACCACGAAGATGACTTAAGAAGAATAAAATTTCCAGCGAAAGCAGTAGTTTGGAGAGAAAGAAAATACATTATTCTTGCTCTTTATTATATAATATTAGGGCATACATAATTTCGGAGGGCTTCCTATACAAAGTAGGTTTGTATCGGGCTTGTCTTTAAGGGCTTGCTTTATAGAAACGGGAGGGCTTCTGCCCTGGAGAGGTGTGCAGCCCGTCTCTCTTCTCCAGAGCTGGCGTTAGTCCTGGACCTCTGCAAGTTGCTCAGCTTACTGCAGAATGTAGGGGTGGTGACTTCCCATGCAATGTGGGGTTTCCATCTTTTTTCCTTTTGCTCTTCTGCACATCTCCATTTCTTCCAAAGTTAAATTGCTCCAAAGCAAAGGAATCATCCTCGCCAAGCTAGAGAGCCGTAGTTTGGAAATTAAAGACAGAAAGATCTAGGATGCAGTGTAGAATATTATAAATGTACCTCAGTACCTGCACTTTGCCAGCTAGATTTCAAAATTAAGACTGTTTTCCTTGCCTTGCTTCATAGTATTGAATTTTGCATCCCCATCCATAGCAGCAGTGATGGGGGGGAAGCCGAGCCGTGGAGTAAGAACTTCTGGGTTTTACTTCTGCCTTGACGCCTCAGTAGGTGACTTGAGCACGTCCTCATCCTTGCTGAGCCTTTCTACATCTAGAAAGTCATGAAGATAATACATATGTTACAAGGTTATTATGAGATGAAACACTCAGACAGGTTTACCTGGTACAAATTCATTTTAAAGGTAAAAGTGAAGAATGTGTGCTGTTTAGAATGTGTTCTTTTGTTGTATTTTAATGTATGGTTCTATCAGCTATATGTGTGTGTGTTTGTGTGTGTGTGTGTGCATATGTGTGTGTGTGTGTGTGTGTGTGTGTGTGTGTATGTAATGTTGTGTCCTGAACTTTTTTTCTTTCCAACTTTTATTTTAGGTTCAGGGAGTACATGTGCAGGTTTGTTACATGGATAAATTGCATGTCTCAGGGACTTGCTGTACAGATTATTTTGTCACCCAGGTAATGAGCATAGTACCTTGAGCTTCTTCACTAGAAAATTGTTTTGGGAACTTGGGTAGCCAATACTGCTTGGGGGAGTGGGCAGGCTCCGTGGATTGCAGGCTGTGTCGATTGCACGCTGTGTCGATTGCAGGCTGTGTCGATTACAGGCTCCGTGGATTGC
>NW_022437022.1:943157-945300 GCF_009761245.1 Sapajus apella
ATTGCAGGCTGTGTCCATTGCAGGCTGTGTCGATTGCAGTGTCGATTGCACGCTGTGTCGATTGCACACTGTGTCGATTGCAGGCTCCCTCGATTGCTATGCAGGTTCTCGCCTCTCTCGGCAGCCTTGGTGCATCTCACCAGCTGTGCCCTCCTGATGGGCTGTGGAGGCTGGGCCTCCACTTGGGTGTAAGGAGCACGTCATTCTCAATTTGCTAGACAGGGCAGTATTTGGGGCTACAGTCTGTCCGATTATTGAACATGACTGAAAGTTTCATTTACAAATGTGCAGCGTTCTCTAAAGAGAAGACACGATGCTGTCATGATTGTAGGTGCAGAAGCTCCATTTAACACTTTTCAATCAAAATAAATCTTACGTATTGGGCTAAGAAAGGTGGTTTTCTCCTATAGTGTTAGAAATACAGAACTTTTGAAAGAAATCATTCTCTATTATCTCTGTAAAAATCAAAGACTTTAAAGCATTTTTGATGGTCGTTATTTTTGGTTATACCTCTGCATTCAAAGAACTGAAATCAGTTTATTTGTCCATAGGTATGTACATAGCTATGAAAGCATTTAGAGCTAGCAAGAATGGGTTAGATTTGGTGGACAACTTGTGGGAATTCATGAAGGTTTCAAAATTAGGATGAAAAATGTAGTCCTTTTTAAGAAAGAAAGCTCGGCTGGCTGGTAAAGCTCTAGAACTGCTGCATAGTACAGACCAAAGCAGGTGTGTCTGAGCCTGGAAAGCAAGGTCTAAGGGGAAGTGTAAGTGGCCTGAAATACCTGGGGTTTGCACGTGGATTTTATATTTATTTCCTGTTTTACTGGCTGTTCTACTGTGGACGGCACTGTGTCCTTCTCATCCCCAAAATTCATATGTCGAAGCCCTAATCTTCAATGTGGTGGTATTTGGAGGTCACCTTTGGGAGGTGACTAGGTTCAGTGAAGTCATGAGGGTTACCCCCATGGGGGATTGATGTTCTCTGCTGTCTGCCAGCTGGGAAGACGCCCTCATTGGAACTCGACCCTGCCGGCACCCTGATCTTGGACTTCTAGCCCCCAGAGCTGTGAGAAAATACATTTCTGTTGTTTAAGCCACCACCCAGCATGTGAAGTTGTGTTGCATCAGTCTGAGCTAAGACACTAGTCCAATAAATATAGTTCATATTTACTTAATCTTTATTCTAAGTAGTATCAGAGACCATAAATAGGGTCAATGGGAACAAGTTACAAAGAAGGTAAAGTTCAGTTTGATATAAGGGAAATTTTTTTGTTTTTTTTTTTGAGACAGAGTCTCACTCTGTTGCCCAAGCTGGGGTGAAACGGCACAATCTTGGCTCGCTGCAACCTCCCTCTTCCAGGTTCCAGCGATTCTCCCACCTCAGCCTCCCTAGTAGTTGGGATTAGGATCCCACCACCATGCCCAGCTAATTTTTGTATTTCTAGTAGAGATGTGGGTTTACCATGTTGACCAGGCTGGTCTTGAACACCTGACCTCAAGTGATCCTCCCGCCTCGGCTTCCCGAAGTGCTGGGGTTACAGTTGTGAGCCACTGGTCCTGGCACAAGGGAGATTTTTTAAAAAAAGACTAAAGGTGTATCCTGGGTCCAGGCTGAGCCCTGGTGTACAGCTTGAACCAGTGTAACCCTAAACTGGAGGCCCCCTCCTCTCGCCCCACGAGAGGATTTTGGTCTTGAGATGAAAGCTCGCCTAGGTGGACTGTAATGTTTCTTCCCACTCAAAATCCGTGATAATCTAAATAGGGAGAAAAAGCAGCTAGAAAAATAAAACCACACAATGTGAGAAAGAAGCACACTGTATAGAAACCCCCAATCAGAAGACGGCTGAATGTTTGCACGAGTCCATAAACCAGAAGCTGCTATGTGAATGTGAGTGTGAGTGCTTGTTAAAGTGTAATGCTACAGAGTGTTCAATGTGAGAGTTTTTATGGGATGTTCACATGATTTTATACTTAAAAAGCCTGCAGCCAAATTTAAATACAACTTGTTTTACAGGAATCAATTTGTAATAGTGCTATGAAAAAAGCCTTCAGGGAACAAACGAAAAAGACAAAGTGTCCTACGTAACCTAGTGTAATAAGGAGGAGCGCAGCTCTTACCTCAAGTTCAGGCGGTGAGCTA
>NW_022437022.1:945310-1030802 GCF_009761245.1 Sapajus apella
GATTATCTCCATTCTCACACAAAGCCTGTGAAATAGCTACCGTTTTTTTTAGCAAACTCATTTCACAGATGAAATGATAACAGGACTATCCAGTAACACACTGGCCCAGGGGAATCCAGGGAGCACTGTGGACCCCGGCTCCACACCCAGCCTGTCTCCAACATGCTGAGACTGGGCTATGTGCAGCACCACCCACACAGGGAAGAACAAGAAATCACACAGGGGCAGGTGCAAGCCCTTGCTTGCAACCAGCAACTGTGAGCCCACCCATTCCATTATCAATACTTATCAAAAAAATGAAGATGAAGTGACTTTCAACTCCGAAAGACCCTTTGGATCATTGCTTCTGATCATTGCTTTTTGCTACATTCTAAAGATTTTCCCCAAAAACCTTTCTGCAGAAGGGCCCTCAGGTGAATTTGGAAATTGGTTTTACACTCCAGAAGAGCTGGTGCAGCTCACAGCAAACTGTGAGGAAGCTCCGACTTTCATGTGGAAGGCCTTGGGGCAGGCCGCGGGGCTCCTGTTTGGTTTCCCTGCACCAAGCAAACAGATGTTTGGTCCAACCTTGTTAGTCCAGAGTGGACTGAAGGAGGAGATTGTTCACAAAAAGGTGAGAAAAAAATAAAACCGAAATGAGGCAAGACTTTAACATGGAAAGTTGAAGTGCCACTGGAAATTAAATCTAAAATGAATGTAAGGCAATTGCTTTACAATTTGTCAACAGGCAGGACAATTAAGCGTAGACAGCCCTGCTTTGGAGAAATGAAAATGGAGAAAATGAAAGAAAAATAGAAAGTAAGAGTGGAACAGGGCCAGCCCCTCTTAGGTTCACGCACCTATTCACAGACGCAGTACACATAAAGTTTAACACTTTTTGCTGGTGCAGTTTCACGGTTTTGGTCTAAAACCATGCAGCAGCACAAGGCTGTGGCTTCTGTCACTGGTGTGATTGAAGTTAATGTGTGACTTCAGCCACTGATATGAGGTGCCAGATGAAATTTAACCAATAAGGCTTGATTCTGTGGAATTACTTCAACTTCAAAAGATCCTGGAGAGAATGCCCGTGAGATGCAGAAGCCAGATTCTGTGGACTGCAAGCAACTTGGCCAGGGCAGCGTGGGACCCACTGGAGTGGCCACGTTCCACCTTCCAGAAACTCGTGCATTTCAGTGGCACTGCCAGTGGAGAACATGAGATTTGGTTGGGCACAAAACCAAACACCTGTCCACTGGGGGAAATGCCTCCTTCAAAATGAAATCTCGGGCTCTTTGTTGAACTTATTGGGAGCACTTTTGCTCATTCTTTAAATACTTAGATTATCTCACTGATACTTCTGTATGGCCAAATAAGGTATAAGCATAGATCGGCCTTTCACAGACAGAGGAGTCCTGCTCTCAGCTGTTTGGGAACTGCTCTGAGTATGTGAGAGGAGATTGCTGGCATTATGCTGTACAGTGAAGTGCGAGGTGGCTGCAGTTGCAGTCACAGCTGCTCCTCTGTGTCTCGGTCTCCACTCACCTGTCCTCCTGGAGAGCAGGTGGCCTCACACTCAGAGAGACGACACATGGAAAGTTGTGTACACAGATGTGCCAGTATGAGAAACTTTGAGGCTTCTTAAGTGTTTTGGGCCAGATTATTCACCATTATCAGGGGCCATCATCTATCGGTCCTGTGTGATATGCTGATCCGGGACCAGCAGAAGCCCCTGGAACTTGCTAGAAGAGCACATTTCCAGGCCCACCCCCGACCTACTAAGCCAGGAACTGGGGCTGTGGCCCAGCAGCCTGCTTTTTAACAAGCTCTCAGGGTGATTCTGATGCAGCCTGAAGTTCAAGGCCATCGGCCTAGGCACTAGCCCAGCTCAGGAGGTTAAATGTCATGATTTAATCCATCGCCAGGAGCTCCCTCTTCGGATCTGCTAATCATAGGGTGCCTGACTTTAAATAATTCACATGAGGGCTTATTTCCCCTCCCAGACCCTCCAGTTGCCCACCCCTTGCCATGTCCTCGATGCAGTGGGCAGGAGAGCTCCCCTGCCAGTCAGCTGTGGGGGGCTGGTTTGAAATGCTTATTCACTAGTGGAAAAAGATTTGACCTGTCCAGGCACCTAGTGGCCAATGGCCACTGAGAAATTCATCTAAAATGAAGATGCTCTACTCTGACTAGGGCTGACCCTGGCTACCTCAGCACCAAATCTAAACCTGTGAGCTACGGGGTGAAACTGCTCAGAAGCACCTCTTATGGACCCAGTGTGGGGGATGAGGAAGGAGACTCATCTCTATGGGTGTGTGAATCACCCTCTCAGCTCTTCTGTGTCACCCGGGCCCCTGGACTCCTGAATCATCCATCGATCTTTTCAGTCTTAAATTTCACTGTTAATAACGACAGTGGCTAATGTTTGCAGGACACTTGAACACCTGGCAGAGGACTTCCGTGGCCTCCTCTGCAGATGTGCTCTACGTCCCATCAGTGAGATCTGCCTTCTCATGCTTTGCAACACGTTCCTCAGAACTGGCACAGACAGGCTCTGCATGGGCACTGCTGCAGGAGAGGAGAGGGCAGTGAGGAGGCGAGAAAGGGGAAGGGCACAGGAGGACGGAAACGATTGGAAAGAAAAATAAAGCAGTTTTAAAATCTTTTCTCTCTCTCTCTTTTTTTTTTTTTTTTGTGAGATAGAGTCTCACTCAGTTGCCCAGGCTGGACTGCAGTGGCACTATCTTGGCAACCTCTGCCTCCCAGGTTCAAGCCATTCTCCTGCCTCAGCCTCCTGAGTAGCTGGGATTACAGGTGCCGGCCACCATGCTCAGTTACTTTTTGTATTTTTAGTAGACACAGGGTTTCACCATGTTGGCCAGGCGGGTCTCGAACTTTGGACCTCAAGTGATCTACCTGCCTTAGCCTCCCAAAGTGCTGGGATTACAGGCATGAGCCACGGCGCCCAGCTAAAAATTATTTTATAAATCATAGAAGAGAAGAGATTCCTTTAAAGGGAAGTTGCTAGAGGCTCAGGGACCTCCCAGGGTGGTTTTGAACACAGCATGCTGCATAATTTTACAAACTTGCTCATGTGAAAGCCGGGGTTTGGCAGCAGTTTCCTAACTCTTTATACAGAAGAACTCTTTTCAGATCTCCAGGGAGCAGAACGTTGCTGAGCACAGAAGAGGCGCTCAATAAAGATTTCTTGAATGGGCTGGTAGTTGTGGCTCACACCTGTAATCCCAGCACTTTGGGAGGCCATGGCGGGCAGATCACAAGGTCGGGAGTTCAAGACCAGACAGGCCAGCATGAGGAAACCCTGTCTCTACTAAAAAGACAAAAAAATGTAGCCGGGCGTGGTGGTGGGAGCCTATAATCCCAGCTACTCAGGAGGCTGAGGCAGGAGAATCACTTGAATCTGGGAGGCAGAGGTTGCAGTGAGCCAAGACCATGCCACTGCACTCCAGCCTGGGCGACACAATAAGACTCCCTCAAAAAAAAAATTCCTATAATGAAGGACTCAGGATGAAGGACCGATGGTCCCCAGAGAGGCAGGTGGAGTTTCCTGGAAGTGTGCACTGTGGTTCTGGGACCCCAGAGCTTGACCAAGAGACGTGAGGAGGGGGCAGCAGGGACTCTCTGGGAAAAGTCTCTTGTCCTCTGACGGCTCCCTCTGATGTCTGCAAACCTGGCCACCTGCCCGAGCAAGCACAGGGTCGCCCCAGCAGGAGAGCCCGGGACAGTGCAGGGAAGAAATGGGTCTGGGATATGGCAGCTGTTCACAGATTGAAGTTCCCAACACGCCCACCTAACGGCCCCTCCGTTTTCATGCTGAGCCTTCTCTGTGGGCAGAAGGGGCAAGCCCTTAGAGCTTGCCTCTTGAGCACAGGAAGAAGGAACTGAACACACTGCCAGATTTGTAAAAAGAAACTGAGACCAGCGTTCGTTTCCAAGAGACTGCTGTGTGACTCTGGAAGCACCGCGAACAGGGGCCTTTCCGTTCTGCCACGGGGAGCTTCCTTCCTGCCTGCCCTAGGATCTCAGGCCCTGTGTGAGTGGTTGTAAGGAATTCCTAATTACCTGTGAGCTCTCAGGTGACAGGTGACACCTCACAGCTCTCAAGAGAACAAGTCGTCTCCTGACCGAGGGCTGTGCACCTGCTGACAGTGGCGTCTGAGCCACGTTTACGCCGCTTCCTTTGAGGACATCAAATTGAGCTGTTGAGTCGTAGGCTGGCCTTGTTCGTGACTTGTCTTCCTGTGTCACGCCATCTGTCAGCAACTCCTGTGGGCCTTCCTTGCACATACATGGAGGGAGAGCCATCGATCGGCTCTGCATGTTCCTTTATGTAAATGAACCACACTGCCATGCCTGTGAGCAGCTCGCTCTCACTCTCCTTCCACTTCCTGCCACATCTATGCCTACCGAGGCCCAGGCCAGGCTCATCTGTTGTCGAATTCATTGTCTCTGCTGCGCCTTCTCCCCCGCCACACACCAGTAGTCTTGTCCTAAGACGAGGGCTGGAGCAATTGCAGCTTCAGCTTCTCCTGCTGTGAAGCAGCATGCCCGGAAGCCTGGTGGCAGAGATAGCAGTGCTGTGTATTGACGGGGTGGCTGGGGCTCAAGGGGAGGGTCTTTCCTGCCAGGGCTCAATCACCATCACACTCAGCTGTGAGCTGGGCAGACTCCACTATGTCAAGATGGCTTCAGAGGCCCTCCGGCCGCTTCCCTCCCTCCCTTCCCACCGCCACCTTCCTCCCCTTCTCTTTCTCGCTCCCTCTCTCCACCTCCCCACTCTGTCTCTTTCAGTCTGTGCATCTCTCTCTCTTTCCCTCTTTATCTGTGTCTCCCTGTCTCTGACCATCCGTCTGTCTGTCCCTCCCCATCGCTCTCTGACTTTGTTCAGTAACTAGGCTCTTGATTTGGAGGGAGGAGCCCTTTGTTTTTCCTATGGAAGGGATATCCCTGAATGTTTTCAGTAAGGATGGAAGCAAAAAGCAAGCTATGGTAACACGGGGTCTAGGCTGATAGGAATAATTTCTGCCTGTTGTAGAAATGTGGGAGTGCTCTCAGTTGTCCGGCCCCTGTGACCCACAACCCAGCAACCCATGAATCGACCCAGCCCTCACGTGCACCCAGTCTGGTTCCTCCAGTGTCGCAGCTATGAAGAAAGGGGTTCATCAGCTCCGGCTGGAGGCGAGGCTCCACCGTGGAGAAGTTTCCCAGGCAGCTGCAGACTTTAAACAATTCTGTCTGCAGAACGCTCAACATGACCCACTGCTGACTGGAGTATCTTCAAATACGAGTCCCTTCAGATCTCAGAAATTCTGTCCCTTTTTGTAGTAAAATGAATCTTTCAAAGGTTTCCCAAATCACTTCTTTTGATGCGAATATTCAAAAGCGCTAAAGTTGAAGCCTGCACAAAAGCTGCTGCCTGTAACACACATGCCGTAATATACACACTTTGACTTTTGTGAGTCCTTAACATCTACCTCTCTGAATTTTCACGAATTTCTATTTCACAAGGGTAATTGCTTTATATACAGTGGTAAAAAAACAGTCTAAAAAAAAAAAAGAAATGTGAGGAAGTTTCTTTTGGAAGATTCTTTTATCTGATCATTCTTTGCTTCTTTTTATTTTTCACTTTTTTAAAATTTTCAGTTTTATTTATTTGGCACAGTTCAGAAGCCTCTAGAGGTTCACAGGGAAGTTTTGGTTATTCAACTCAGTTACACCACACATTTGTTTTTGGTGGATAGTTAATGCTGAGATCTTCATTTTCCTTAAATGTGGAAATGTTATTAATCTATTGGGAATCAGAACCTCTTAACTTCAAAAATGAAAAGACAGTTACAGTTATATTAAATGTGGATGAATTTGACTTTGCCTAGTTTTGAATGAAACTGAAATTGTACAACATATTAGTTCAACTTTTCTAATAAGTTTCTAATTTATTGACAGCCTGTCCCTCCCTATTTTGACAAGTCAGATGTTCTGAAAGCATATCTACATATTCAGAAGCAAAAAATAATGTGGCTTTTGTTTACTTAGTGCTGTTTTACAAATATTATCAATCACAATATTTGTAAAATCCATGTAGAAGGAAATTTTCAAGAACCTAAGGTAACTTTTGCCTAAAATTGGTACAAAATGCAATACATTTTGGGTATCTGTTATTTTTAGGCGTTTATTATATGCTGAGAATCTAGACAGACATACAGACCATATTTATTCAGTTGGCTAAAGTTGAATCAATTACCAAATATATATGTAAAAATACGTTTTTAATTCCAGACATGTTGAAATACATAATGATACCTCCAAATAAGAGGAGTTTTATTTTTGTGAATTGCAGTGAGGTGCATGCATCCCAGCCAGGATCTGGAAGCTCACCTCTCCTGAGAACAGAGCATTCGATCTTGTTGTTACAGGCCCAGGGGTCCTGCCCAGAACCAATGTTCTGTCTGCTTCAAACAAGAAGAACCTCTGCAGTCACCTCTCAGGAGCAGGGACGTACACTCTACACTGTGGCCTTGAATTCCTAAGGGTGTTTATCAACTCGGTGATGACACTGGGACTGAATGTGGTAAAAAAAAATAGCTTTCTTTCTTTCCTAAGACGTTATTTGTACATTTGTGTACAATTAACTTACACAACGTACGTTAACGTCTGTGATACTGAGGTTGTGTACGGGAATGCCTTTCTCTGTGAAGATGAAACTGCTTGTGTATCACTGCTGTCTTCCCTGTTAGGAGAAGATGTTGTTCTATATGTGAGGGTGTGTGTCTCTAAAACCCAGATGGTTGCTCCTAAACGTATCCACACATCACCCATCCACCCATCCTCCCATCTTCCCATCCATTCATCCATCCATTCATCCATCCATCCATCCATCCATCCATCCATTCATCCATCCTCCCATCCATCCATCCATCCATGCACCCATCCTCCCATCCATCCATCCTTCCATCCTTCCATCCTTCCATCCTTCCATCCATCCACCCATCCATCCATCCATCCACCCATCCTCCCATCCATCCATCCATGCACCCATCATCCCATCCATCCATCCCTCCATCCATCCATTAAAAAACATTCATTTGTGTTTTTGACAACAGACATCTAAAGAGATTCTGTGAGAGATAAACAGATAAACCAGCTTCTTGAGTGACTAACATTTTGGTAATTTTAAAGCATCTATTATACTAAAACTTGATTTGAGTTTCAGAAGGAGCAGTGGATCCATTTTTAATTGTGAAAATGTGCGTGCATTCGATTTCACTGTTTTTCAACAAAACATTCCAATGTGAGAAAGTATCTACAGGTATCAGAAATAAGAGCCAATAAAAACATTTCCATGAAAATACATTGTCTCTGTTTATTTCCTCTCTGGCTGACTACTGGCAACTCCTTGTTTCTGTTTTCCTTCATGTCACTGTAGGTGTCCTTCAACCTGTACTAACACTCTTCACTAAATGTACAAGAGAGGTGAGAAGTATTTCTGCAAAGATGTCCTGCAAGGTAAACAATGCCACACTCTTTCTGGAGCTCCTGCAACTGGACTTTTAAAGAAATTTGTATAGTCACAAGGTCCCTAAGGGTTTGGGCAAACCCTGGGAAGAGAGAGGAGAGAGGTGGCTCTCTTCACATTTTCCGGATAGTCAGTTGTTTATAGCTTCCTCTCTTTTTCATTCTATTTTAAAAAGGTAAAAAGGGTCTGACTGGCATAAAAGATAGAGGTGAGGTTTTCATGAAAAATAGGGCTCCCTGGGGAGAGGACAGAAGATCACCTCTTCCAGTATGCAGTGACCAGACTTCAAGCAAGTTTCTTCTGTCCCTAGAGCTTAAGGGCGTAGATTCCTGGGTGCTCAGACCATAAACAGTGCCTTCAAGGCACTTAAAAAAATCTGCATTTTGTGGGTGTTGGCAAAATGCACTCTTCTCTGGCTTCTCATCCACCATCTGTTCTTTGTGTCTGAGCTTCCCTTTGAACATTTGCCTTGGCTTGTAAATACTTCGAGTTGTTTCCCTTCAACTTTCAAGTTGATTCCATTTTACCAAATGCACTTGCGGTTGGTTAGGCAATTCCTAAGACATTTTCATTTCTGTTACCCAGACTTAGCTTTTCTACATGAAAGACCAAAATGCAGATTTCAGGGAGCTTAAGGTCACCCCCAGGACCTGGCGGTTCTGATGACAGTGGTAGAAGTC
Source organism: Sapajus apella (assembly GCF_009761245.1). Lineage (NCBI taxonomy): Eukaryota > Metazoa > Chordata > Mammalia > Primates > Cebidae > Sapajus > Sapajus apella. Next base: position 953,501 of record NW_022437022.1, read on the forward strand.
ACCTTTTCCGGCTTCTTCTATAATCTCCTCCAAGCCACAAAGCTCTTGGCTCCGACTCTCAAATCTCAGAGAGCCCAGGAGAGCCACATCAGGCCTCCCCTCGCAGAGGGAAGGGCACTCTGTACTCCCCCTTCACCTCCTCCGGGCTCAGCCAGAGCACGGGAACTGGGAGGGGCATCTCTGGTCCCTACCCGGCATTTTCAGGGCAGGCCACCCTGGGTGCTGCAGGTACCTGAGAAAATTCATTGTTTCAGGGTCTGTCTTTGGAGAAATCCCCCCCAACCCAGGCCCGCTGGGGCTGCTTGGGGGGACCCCCATGTGCTCCTCTCAGTGATGAGGACCCCAGGGTCTCACTGTTCCTGTGGCATCCCTGCCCACGCATTTCCTCCTGGATTCTTTCCCCAGGGATGTGGGGCCTCAAGAGGGTTTTGCCACATCTGTGGCTTCCGAAAACAAACCTGCTAAGTCCCTTTGTGGCTAGGAAGGAACTTGCTTTCCTTATTGTGTGAGGTAAGTGGAAGTACATCTACAGTGGTGGCGAGCTGCAGTTAGAAACCCGGCGTTCACCCCTCCTCAGGAGAAGTCTCTGTGGCAGCCCCGGCCCCTCATTTCCAGGCTGCACAGCCTCCTCCCCCTTGCTGTCCCTCCTTGTTCTCTCTGCCCTGCCACAGTGGCCTCCTCACACCTCAGAGCCCTGGGCGTGCCTCCAGCCAGGGGCCTTTGCATCTGCACCCCTTACCTGGCTGGAGCCCTCCCTAGATGCCCCCGCTAACCTCTCAATTCCTGTGGTCTTTGCAGAAAAGGCTCTGACTGGCATCAGCAGCTCACCCATGCCACCCCTACGCTCTCCCAGGCTGCATGCCCTCTGCTGCCTCACTTTCCTTCCTTAGCACTTACCACGATCTAACGTAATTCACAGTTTATTTATTTATCTTCTTTAGTGTGCTTTTTTTTTTTCTACCAATATATCCCCAGTCTAGACTAGGGCCTGGCATTCAAGAAACATTTGACGAAGTAATGAAAAGAATCGGGAGTTTTCTGAGGAATCTTATTTTCCTTGTCAGTGCAGTTTCTGAATGGTGGTGACCTGTGACCCTGCTGTCACTTTCAGAATCATGAGCATAAGATAAATTAGGGTTGTTTAAGGACATAGTCGAACCTAGTGTTCAAGGCTTTATGTCCTGTGGACATTGAACTGCTCTCCCAGCCCCTCTGTGGGGTGGGGGCTCCTCTAACACCCCGGGGAGTTCCTGCATTCCCCACGCATTCTCTGCCTCTACTGCCCCCATTCCCATCTCCACCTGCCCAGGTCTCCCCTTCAGCTGGGCTCTTTCCCCATGTCTCCCACACACTTTCCGGGTGGATCCAGTGGCAAGCTCCTTGGTCTTCCCTGAAGTTCTCTGAAACACAGCTGAGTCTTCGAACAGGACATGAGCACTGGCCCAGTGGACTTCACCGAGCTCCTTCCACAGCCACCCAAGCTGGCCGTCCGCAGCCAGGCACGTGCCCCTGGGCTCAGCCCAACAGCTGGGTCTCCTCTGCTCCGGAGCTCCCGTGCTTCTTATGGCTGGCCTTGTGAAGGCCCCTCTCACCTCGTCAATCAACATTATTTTACATTAAAGCAGCGTCTTTCTACTCCAATACGCTCTTCATCATCAGCCCTGATCGTCAGTTTCTAGATTTAAAACTTCTGAGACCAGGATTCTTCATACTGGATCCCACACCCAAGACACAGTGATCACCTGGGTGGCAAGGAGTTACTAGGACCCTCACCACTGGTTCCAACGCATGCACTGATCAGCTCCAAGGAGGGAGATGTCCTCCTCCCCAACTCCAGCCCGATGCTTCTATTCACATAAGACGTTTGCTGAGCAGAGCTCATGATCAAAGTACGAGGATGCGGTCACCCTGCTGTGATGAACAGGGTGCGTTCTCTGACTGTGGTCGTTGCACCCTAAGACAGTGCTCAGTGCAGTGCCATCGACAGGCATGTTTGTGAGAGTGTGTGACTTTCAAAGATAATCACTGGAAATTCTCTTCCTTTTTAAATTTTTTTTGGCGAGTCGTGTTAGAAGGTGTATTTCAGAAAATGCTTCTCCTTTGCCATGAAGAACATTTCGGTGACTTGAGAGAAATAATTGACCTCTCTACCTAATACACTTTTCATGAGCAATATTAGAACCAATTAATGAACATTAAAATGGAAGGAAAAAGACTACATAATGAAGAAAAAACAGGTACCTATTACCGTGTCTCAAAACTGGTGGGCTCTATGTGTCAAATACCTTGTTTTTCTTTGAGAATACTGATTAGGTTGTAAAGATTTGACATGGAGAGTTTTCACTCACCTTGCGTTTTCATTTGACCAGTGGCCCTTGTGCAGGACAGCGAGTGCCTTTAGCTTGGTTGGTGAGCCACGGAGGGATGCTGTCAAGCCAGACCTCACATAGGGCTTCAGCACCTCAGCATCTCCTTCCTGGAGTGGCTCCCCAGCCCAGGCTCCACGGACAGAAAGCTCTTGCTGAGAGGGAGGTCAGCTGCTGGCCCATCAAGGCAGACGGCACCATTCTCACTTAAGCTCTTCTATTTGTAATGAAGGAAAGTTACATTCACGCATCTCAATATTTCTTTTTCCCAAATGGCTTGGAACACTGAAGGAAATCTGTAAACTTCCTTTGTCCTCAAATATTCCACTAATCTTCTATGAACCATGACCTATATTTATTTTGAAGCACGTCTGCCCTGGAACTTTGCAACTGGGCGGAATCCACTGGGCTTTGTCTTACTAAGTTCTATGCTGAGGGATTAGAAAACATATACTTTGGGAAATGTATAGTTGTAGCTGACAGAATAGCCTGCAGTTATGCAGACATAGAAACATGTGTTGTTATTCTTGTTGTGTTACTGCAGTTCGGGGTTTTATGTGCAGTCGCCTGATTGTAGCAGGAAAAATGCACATAGTCAGAGCCTACTGGTCCTGTGGAAGCTGTAATATACATCACCTGCCTGTTGGATCCAGCCAGCTGGGAGATGGGGCTGCGACCCTGTGTAGTACAAATGGCATGAATGACCTCAAATGGGCACCAGCCAAATGGAGTCATTGGTTTTAGGAACCAACCATATCCTCTACTTAGATCAAGGATCAAACTTTTATTTTGCCTAGTTCCAAGAAAACATGTTTTTGTTACGTTTATATTGAGCAAACATATAATTAATCAATAAAATGAGGAAAATACCAAATAAATTGTCTTTTGTGATTTTCTTTTTTTTTAGATTCTCTCATATGCTTTAAGTAAATCCAGGCTGATTTGCTTTGCCTGAATTTCTCATGACATATGCATTTCCATTCCTTCTAAACATGCTTAAAAGTAATGTAGAATGTTTGAAGTAAAAATTCTAAAAATTCCAATTTCAGCATATTAGTAGTTTACTATATCCAAATAAGTGATCAAAAGACAATCATGTAGATTGATCTGTGGACATCAAAGTGGCTGCATTGTTTATTCCTTGTAAAAATTGACATAATATGAAATTTTGCTTAACTATATATATTTTTTTCCTTTTCTTTTTTTTTTTTTTTTTTTTTTTGGGGTGGGGTTTCACTCTTTTTACCCAGGGTTGGGGTGCAATGGCACGATCTCGGCTCACTGCAACCTCAGCCTCCTGGGTTTGGGCAATTCTCCTGCCTCAGCCTCCTGAGTAGCTGGGATTATAGGCACGCGCCACCATGCCCAGCTAATGTTTTGTATTTTTAGTAGAGACGGGGTTTCACCATGTTGACCAGGATGGTCTCGATCTCTTGACCTCGTGATCCACCCGCCTCGGCCTCTCAAAGTGCTGGGATAACAGGCTTGAGCCGCCACCGTGCCCGGCAACTATATATTTTATTAGAGTGTACAGGCATAATTTTACGGGCTAGGATTACAATTTTGCTGATTAAAGCCCTGTCTTTAATTACACCAGAAAAATAGTCTTGTCCACAAATTAAACAATCCTAATGACCCGACTTCAGTTAGGAACCATGATCCTTAAGGATTATCCAGTATATATCATTTTAACCATGTAAAAATGTTTGGGTAGTAAGAGCTTAGCATTATGAAGTGGTCACAGAGAGGTTTCAGAAATCCATAGAGTTTGAATACTGTTGAAATGTTTAATATACTGATTTCTTCATTAAGAAAAACATTCCATAATAAATACTAAGCCAGGAATTCTAAAATAAGTTTAAAATTAATTTAAATAGAGAACCTCAAAATATCTGACACTCTGAAAACCTGGAGAATAAGAAGAGAAGAATGTGCTGGAGTATGGCTTTGTTCTAGCTGTTCTTATAATCTAGGCAAACATTTCCTGGAAAGGGCTAAAGAGCCATCATTATAGACTTTGTAGGTCACATTCAGTCTCTGTTGGTGATCCTCTTCTTTCTTTCCTTTTTTCTTTTTTATTTTAAACAACCTAAAAAGGTATAAAGTCAGAGGTTCAGCCACTAGACTATAGTTTTCAGACCTCTAATCTTGGATATTAGCTTTGTGATTCTCTTTTCTGGGCTTAAATCATAGGAAAATAAATTGAAATATGTCAGGTGTCTTTTGGAATCTGAAATACCAAAGCCATCTTCTTTATAATTGTACATCCTTCTGTTTAAACTACATTCTATTTTATGTTTAATCCTTCTATGTCACAATCCTAGAGATTGAAACCTGACATATGGTAGATTCTCAGAAAATGTTCACCAAATGAAAACATTTAAAAATTTCTTCTAATTCTACAGTATTGAAAGGGTTACTTCAATTCTAAATGGTGAGTTGTATTTTGTTTTTCTCTCTTTCTCTCTCTCTCTCTCTTTTTTTTTTTTTTTTTTTTTATCAGTCTTTTTTTTTTTTTTTTAAGATGGAGTTTCGCTCTTGTTACCCAGGCTGGAGTGCAATGGCGCGATCTCAGCTCACCGCAACCTCCGCCTCCCAGGTTCAGGCAATTCTCCTGCCTCAGCCTCCTGAGTAGCTGGGATTACAGGCACGTGCCACCATGCCCAGCTAATTTTTTGTATTTTTAGTAGAGACGGGGTTTCACCGTGTTGACCAGGATGGTCTCGATCTCTTGACCTCGTGATCCACCCACCTCAGCCTTCCAAAGTGCTGGGATTACAAGCTTGAGCCACCGCGCCCGGCCTATTTATCAGTCTTAATAGAAATGTTCTAATGGGTCACTACACCCTAACCCCATCAGTTTTCTGCAGATTTTACAGTATGGAACCCAATAGAAACAATTATCGAAACTATGACCTTGATAAGCAGCATTATGTATCATGCAAACACAATAGTAAAGAGTGAAGATCATTGAAGGGTATACAGTACTTTATTGGCTGCTGATTTTTAAAATGCATTTAAGTCTGTTTTGTGTTTATTTGTTGGGCATCTCCATTATAAAGTAATAACCTTCAGGGAAAACAAAACAAAACAGAACTTTTAATTTTCCTTCTTGTGTTTTTCCTTCACTGCTCTCACTCCTACCTGCCCTGCCGCCCCCAATGTGGTGAAGCACCCAGTCCTGGGCACACAATGGGGCTTCATAAATGCTGCAGGCCTTATCCACTTGCTCGCCAGACCAGCACGGCCCTTTCTCTCTCCCCTCTTTCTGTCTGTTGCAAAAAGGTCACTTCTGCTTGCTTTTCCATTTCTTTAAAGAAGTGTGTGTATTTCTCAAAAAGTGTAATAAAACAAAAAAACATTTTTAAGACTGTTTTAAGTAAATTGATTTTCTGTTTTTCTACCTTCTAAAATATTGGCACAAAACAAGAAGCCATAATGAGCTGTGATTTGCAACGTTTCATTACAACCAACTAATAGGCATTCTGTAATTATTGATTTGTTCTATCGCGAGAAGAAGAGAAAAAGGGCAAATGTATCGCGCTCTTACTATTAAATTCCAATAGATATCTGACATCACTGCAAACCCGTCTGATTTGTAGTTCTTTCTCCCAGTCTGAGGAGGAGAACTCCGACTTGTCGATTGTAGCTTTGTTCTAGTACTTGCTGCTGTTTCTGGCTTATAAAGCAAACAACAAAACACCAGAAACGTGGATGACCGAGTGTCGGAGTTGATTTGGCTTCTCCTCAGTCCTCCTTTGGCCCCCGTCTTGGGTTTGCGCTGCAGAGGCCTCAGCTCCCTCCGCACTGGGTGGACAGCTACCCCAACGCCCTGGCGATGGAAAGGGAGGACCCCATAGGGAAGCCCCGCAGCCCCCCTTCCCCCACCCGCACAGCATGGGGTGTCAGGGAGACCCTGAAGGGCGTCCTGCCCGCCCCGCCCACACCTGCCCGGTTCCCGCTGCAGTTTTATGGGCCGTGAGGAGGCAGGTTTGACGCTCAGAACAGCCTCTGCCAACAGCTGCAGACCCGTCAGCTCCCAGACAGTAAAATGTAAAGAGGGGGAGGGAGGGATCACCTTTGAAGTCTGCAAAAAGCATGACTTTGACCACTTCCTTTTTCCTTTTTAAATTGGTGTCCCAGGTATATTGACAGGAGCTATGGGCCGACTTTACAAGAAAAGACGCACCTCCTCCTAGCGCCGGGGCAGCCGGGTTCTCAGCATTTTTTTTTTTTTTCTTTTTTTTCCCCTTCTGACTTCACATCAGCTTCCCCCAATCTGGTCTCCTCTTATAAGGAGGCCCCTGGCGATCATATCAGGCTCACCTAGGTAATACAAAATAATCTCCCCATCCAAATGCTTAACTAAATCACATCTGCAAAAATCTCCTTTTGCCATGGAAGGTAACGTTTTCACAGGCTCTCCTGGTGCCAGCGTAACTTTGTGATGAGAAATGGGCTATTTTAACTGAGGTTGCTGCACTTAAGGCCGGTACTGATGTGCATCTGCACACACGCGCGCACACACAGAGTGCTCTCCATTCAAGCTGAAGGTGAAACTACAAAGCCACCCCTGCGCGTCCTTGCTGCATCTCCTCACACATTCTGTCCGCATTTGTCCTTCTTGCGTTTGCTGTTTAAAAAAAATGATAAGGAAGGGAAGGAAAGCTGTGGCGTGGACATTTTCCTCTCAATTTCACATCCGAATTTTAATCTCCAATGAATGCTTTTTCTTTCCACTTCGCTTTCAGGGCTTTTCTCTTTGTTTAAAAGGGGACTCCAAGATTTTTAGTTCTTCTGCCGCTTTATAGCTTAGCCTGCAATGTCCTGGAGGACTGTGTGTGCATCTGATATTGTTCATTCTTCAGGAGATCTTGCTGGATTATGGGGTTTGAATCTCCAGTTTGAACCACACACATGATCAAAGCATGAAAGATTTCCTTCAAACTACAGGGCACTCCTCAGATTTGACAGCTTTGTGATTTTCGAACTTATTTTAACAAGGTCTTGACTTTCTATTTAGTGAAATATGGACAATGTGGATCACATTTAAAATCTCTGATGTCCAATTCTAAAACAGGAACTCGGAGCATTATGAAAGCCCATTTCTAAGCCAGAATAAAGTTCAGAAAGAGCAAAGAATCTTACAATCGCCTCATTCTTTTCTTCAAAAGTATTAAAAGTAGCATAAATACTTTGTAGCTTTCCTTGCAGGGTACAAATTAACCCAAGTAACCAACTCACAGATCCTCATGATGTCATTACTGGAGGATTTGATGGTCTCTGACTACTTAGCTGTAGAACTAAACCAATCATCTAACCACCTGGGATCCAGTTTTCCCATTTGGAAAACAAGGTAATTAGTCTAGATCCTTCTGCCCAAGACTGTGGCCACTAGTCACGTGTGACTCTTTAAGTTTCAATTCAATACAGTTAGGTAAAATTAAGTTGAATTCCTCAGTGGCACTAGCCACATCTCAATGCTCCATCGCTGAGTGCACCTATCAGCTACTGCATTGGAGAGAGTGGGTAAACAAAGTCTGCATCGCTGCAGGAATTTCTACTGGACAGCACTGGCAGGTAAAACATGGATTATCCCTTCTGACTGTAGAACAGAACATGCAGGGAACTCCAGGCTGCTGGACTCTAGTCCCAAGTCATTATTGTGATATTCATAACAATAGTTATTCCTGGTAACAGCTATGAATGGCAGAGGCCATTCATTACTTAAACATGTAATGGGCACTTGCAGTGTGAAAGCAGTTGTATGATAGGCTGGGAATGGCACGAAACGTCGTGCCTGTGGGCTAGGTGCTCACTGTCTGACTGAGGAGGAGACTAGCAAGCTCACAACGCAGGACCAGAGGAGGAGAAAGCCACACAGGGGGTGCTCAGGACCCCAGGATGAGGTGGGGTGCAGGGATGGCCTCCCAGTGGAACACTGATCTTGTGCCGGGTAAAACCTTATGGAAAGTATTAGGTAAGAGCACAATGAGATAAAAATTTAGAACAAGAACTGCCGAGTTGAAGAGTATCGTATCTTCTAAAGGTTTTAAGGATGTAAGAAAACCCACAAAACTCTAATCAGCAGACCCAAACTCAATGGAAAAACCTTGGCACTTCATGAAAAGCTTGTTGGATGAACGCATGATCATAGATGTAGCTTTAAATGTGTTTACATGAAAGGCTTCCAGAATCAATCAGTTTCTAACATTAACTGTTTACTAACCAAGACAGATGTCTTCCTAAGTTGTCCTGTTATAATTTGGGCCATGAATCTATAGGTTCCCTCTACTCAATCAACCACAATCAAAGATTGCTATTTCAGATGTGAATTCCACATCTAGAAGAGTAACAAGGACGGGTCTGCACTATCAGATCCTGTGGTACATCCGTGGGGATCGTGAGAACCAAACAGAAAGCACAAAGCAAGACCCAGGTGGACTTGGGAAAGTACGGTGTGATCCAGAGGAGCGGGGAAAGAGCAGACCCCAAGTGGACTGTGTGCAGTAGATTCTATTACACGATTATTTCCACTCCCCACAACGTGGGCTGAGCAGAGTCCTTCCCCAGCTTTTTCAGTTCTCTCGCCTCCACTCAATTTGTTAATGGTCTGTTAGGTAACTTACCTTTACCACTTCTTCCTAAAACAGCATGGTTTTTTGGTTTATTTTTAAGAAATAACCCCCGTCCATAGTTATATTTTACCAGGTTATATAAATATTGTATTGCATTCTGAAATTATAATTATAAATATACTTGACTCTAGCTGGGATCAGCATAGATGATCCAGGATGGGTATCAGTTTGGAGGACACTGAGCCACGGAGCCACATGCAAGGCACAGGTCCTGCAGCGTAGCCTCCCTGAGCACTCATCTGTGTATTTCAAGGGAGTCCTGGGGGTCCTGAGGGCCAGTGTGGCTTAGGGGAGAAACACAGAGGAGCGCCTGAGGAGCTGGGAGGCAGTTGGGGAGCATAGGCCACCTCCCTGTTTCGTCATGTGCTCAGCAAGGCTCAGAGGACAGGTTGAGGGGAGGATTAAACATGGTGCTATAAAGGGAATGTCATGCAAGTCGTCACCTGGGAATGATCCCTTCCTTCGCCCTCCCCTCACTCCCACATCTGATCCACTCACACACTTGTTGCTAATCTCCCCAACAGCCAGTAGCTCTGGGTCATGGGCTTCTGTCCCTCCCTGCCCTCACCAGGTGTGGGGCAGGCCTCATCTTCCACCATGCAGCCCTCCCCTGGCCTCACTGCCTCCACTCCTGGTCTTCTTACGTTGGTTTTGTTAGGGTAATAATTTCAAAGCACATCTCACTCACGATAATTTAGTGCCTTCCCAGTGCTCTTAAGATAAAGACCAAAACCCTTAGAGTAATGGACGCAATCAAACCCTGTGGTCTGCCTCTCCCTTGTCTCAGCTCCCATCTCACCGGCCCTGCCCCCTCTTGTAAAGAGCCCCCTTCACCTCTCCCCACCTGGACTCTTCCCAAACTCCTTCCTCTGTCATCTACCCAGAAACAGCGTTTTTTTCCTACCTCCTGATAAATGTTGAATCCTCCTCCTATTATAGGTTCTCAGGGATGAGGTAAGTCCCTTTCCCTGTGGCACTTGCCCAGTTGTAGCTGCTGACATATTTCTGTGGTCCCTGGATCAACATCTGTCTCCCGGGTGGTGAATTGTGGGCTCTGCCAAGGTGGGAATCCTGCTGGGCCGGGCTCCCCACAGGCCCACCATGGCTGGCACAGTCTGAGCCAAGGCTCAAGAAATACTTTATGAAATGAATAAGTGTGATCGAGCCATCTAACACATAATCTGACACATACGACTGGCAATAAATATGCATTTTTCATATTTGTTTCCTTTTTCCTATCCTTTTCATTGATCAGATGGGATCACACTGCTGATTGAGTGAAATATTTCAGCCCTAGGCCAATGGCATTTGATGTGGAAAGGAAATGCCAGTTCTTCCACCTTTGAAATGGTTTCTACACACGGAAGTGAGTAGATCTGAGAAAATATTCCAGCAGACACCAGAGAGTGAGCTCTCTACAGAGAAGGTTCAACATTCAGGAGTCTTCTAAATTGGTGCTGAGTCAACTGCTCTCCATAAGCCTAATCCTTGGTAACAAAATGTCACAGCTTCAGCTCACACCAAATTGCAGGATATTTTTAATTACATTAGGCGTTTTTTCTCCCCTGTGGAGAGCGTGCAGGAGAGCAACGGTCTCTTTGATCTCTCCTTGTGGTGGGGAGGCAGGGGTGTCCGTGCTGGAACAGCAGGAGGCCCTGGTCTGGGGTTGCTCCCTTCATCCCCACTCCTCCCCACTTATCTGTTTGGTTTGATTAAGGAAACCGACTTGAAAGGGCCCAGGCACTCAGGCACCAAGTCAGCTGTGTCCACTAGTAGGAAAACATACTTTAAAGAAACACAATGTTTAAGGGATTCATTGATTAATTTGAATCAGCAGTTACTATAAAATCGGGACCTTTTACTGGTATTTTCAAGGGCTTTGCAAGCATTTTCTGAAAAGGGCCGGACTGTACACCGTTCAGGCCTGGCTGGGGTTGGGGGGTAGGGACACATCTTGCTGCTTCTTCGTGGTCTCCCTGACCCTCACTCCCATCCTCCTTGTAGATGTCACTAGAACTGCTCCTAACTCGTCACTTTCCCCCACAGCACCCTGCACACCTCCAGGAGACAGATCTTCCTGAAACATTACCTGACAGTCTACACCCACTCAAAGGACATCCAGCTTCCTGGTGGGCAAGGTCAAGTCCTGGGATGGGACCTTCACATTCGCCCTCTCTGCTCAGCCTTTCCAGCGGGCGGGCTCTTCCCATCTCGGACTAGGGCACTTGTATTCCAGGCTTTCAGGATTTCTTCTCCCATCGTGTATCCCTTCTTTTTTTTGTTTCCTAAACTATTCAAAGCATTTCTTCAAAGACCACCCAAAGTGTCTACACCGTGTTCTGCCTTCCCTTAAGCCCCAGAGGCCCTTGCTCTCAACGCCACACCACTTGAGTTGGCCTTCGCTGCGATGGCCTCCTGGTGTCTCGACCTGGTGCTTCGTCTTCCTAGTCAGCTGCAAACCTCTACAGAACAGAACATTTGTGTCTTTTTGCATCCCCCTCAAAACCGGCAGGTGCACCAAGACCCCTGTCCACAGCATCGCATCTGCAGGTGTTTATTGTAGCAGGGGTTGTTATCTTGCTCCTGGGTTGGGAGCTGGCTGGCCGCCTGTGGTGACTGAGGTTTACGTAGAACTTCTTCCCCTACCAAGGGCAATAAAACCCTGAAATTCAAGCCAGTGTCCTCCAAAATAGGGTGTACAAAATCACCCATATAGGGGAGGGAGAAAACTTCTATTCATTTTGTTTTCTAAGAATGAAAAAGAAGTTAAGTGTAACCAACATTTTATATGCAGGCCAACCGGCAACTCACTGTCCATGCATCAGCCAAAGCTGGGCTCTGTGGGGCCTGGAGCTTATACAATTTTGGAGATTCTCATTAACAAAAATAATCCCAAATAAGTTACAAACGTGAATATGTACTAAGAGTATGATAAAATTCTCTATTGTAATTTTTTTTTTTTTTTTTTTGAGACGGAGTTTCACTCTTGTTACCCAGGCTGGAGTGCAATGGCGCGATCTCGGCTCACTGCAACCTCCGCCTCCTGGGTTCAGGCAATTCTCCTGCCTCAGCCTCCTGAGTAGCTGAGATTACAGGCATGCGCCACCATGCCCAGCTAATTTTTGTATTTTTAGTAGAGACGGGGTTTCACCATGTTGACCAGGATGGTCTCGATCTCTTGACCTCGTGATCCACCCGCCTTGGCCTCCCAAAGTGCTGGGATTACAGGCTTGAGCCACCGCGCCCGGCCTCTATTGTAATTTTTTAAGAGCGGACAGTGCACACCACGCTGTGACACTGTGCATGTTGGCAGCGCCTCCTTAAGGCTGCCTGGATCCCAGGCTTCATGGGCAAGTCACGGTAAAGGGGGTACCCTGAGGGCACCCATCTCTCACTTTAGCTTCCTGAGCCAAACCGCAGTTGACTGCAGATGACGCCTGCCCATGGACTGCTGACGATGCAAAACCAGCAGGTGACCTCGGAGAAATGACAGAGGGGGATCCTGGGGGACGCTGAATGAGTCTCGCCCAGCCTCATGAAAGCTGGCCTGAAACACACATCCAGTCATGGCTATGCCAGGAGAAAGAAGGAAATGGCAAGACTGCTGAGGCCAGAAATGAATTTATATCCTGCTCTTCAAATTGGACAAACCTCTCCAAGTGTCCCAGAGCCTTCAGAAACTAGCTAATGAGTGTGTGACCCGGCAAGGCATTCACAAACAAAGCACTGACGATCACTGTGCCCAGTGTCTAGCTCCCACATATAAGCGAGAACCTGGGAACAACAGACACTGGGGTCCCCAAGAGGGAGAAGGGCTGAACACCTTCCCATCGGGCACTGCGTCCACTCTCTGGACTGGATGTACAGGAGCCCAGACCTCAGCTTCACGCGATATACCCTTGTAACTAATCTGCACATGGGCCCCCTGAATCTAAAACAAAAATAACAAAGAAAAGAAAAGTGAAGCTTTGGAAACTTTCAAACTAACTCCTACACTTCTGAGTGAGATTTAAGATCATGTGTTGCTACACTGGATACTTTACAAAAATTTACTAAACTTAATAAGGATCATGAGGAGGCCTCTTTTGTGAAGTTTCTGTCTTAATAAAGGTTAAAAATCACATAACAATTAAAAAACATTGTCCTTCTGCTGAGATAAAAATGACCATAATAATATACAGAAAATAACAAAGCAATAAGCTTAAATGTATTCACAAAGCATAGGTTGTTAGGTGACATTTAGGAAACTTTGCCGAAGAGGTGAAGAAGTGAGTATTTCAATAAATTTACAATGGGAGAAGGTTGTTTTACAGTACACAGAAGTTCAGATATTCGAATAGGTTTTGGTCCATGCATTCACCAGAATCAGTTTCAATACTGAAATCTTTATTTACCCAAGAGTGGTCGTAAGTCTGTATGTGTGGGTGCCACTGTAGCTGTGGTCAACACTTTGACATGCTTCTGTGCAGGTCAGTGAGCAGCCGCTGCTGAGAGGGCCTCTTCCACCTTCACCACCCAACCCACTCCAAACCCACCTGCCAAGGGCGGCTCCTGCCCCTCAGGGCTGCCAGCTTCTGAGAGCTCAGATGCCTGTGCAGTGCCAGGTTTCAGGTATTTTGAATATCACCCCACGTGTGTATTCAACAAACATATATTCTCAAAAGTAAATAACTTCTTTGATTTAAAAGCAATTTACAGAAAGTCAGTAAAAATGTAATCACTAATGTAGCAACGGCTCTGGCAAAAATGAAAAACTGATGGCGGCGTAAGGCTCCAGACACGACATCACATGTGGCATTAAGGCACTGCGTCGTTCACAGGTAAACTTGGCAAAATCCGTTGAACAGAGAGTGGGCGAATGCTGTCGACTGCAGTTAATATGGGTAACTGAACAAAGAGAAGCCCTTTTAAATACAGCAGCATTGTCATAATAGTGTGCTTCATAAAACGGGCTGCGGCCAGGACAGGTTGTGCCATACAGAGGTGACACTTACCTCTACACAGACCGCTCAGGTGGTTTCACATTACACATGAATTACACACTCTTTTATGAGAGCTGCTTCAAATGTGCTGACGCTTTCTGTGATAACAAATGACTACTGGAGTGCTATGCTACCTTGCAGGTAGTTTAAAATGAAAACCTAATTCAGACCCTTCAAGGTAAAGAGAAAATCATTACACTTTATTTTTATACTCTTTTTGTTTATTTACTTTTTCAAGAACTGTGTTAATAATAATGTGTCAAAGCCAGGTGTGGTGATTTACACTTCGTACCTCAGTGTGAGTCACTAGGATTCACTTCTGAGGAGCTGAGGTGGGAGGATTACTTGAGGCCAGGAGTTCGAGGCTGCAGTAAGCTATAATCACACCACTGCACTCCAGCCTGGGCAACACAGAGAGATCCAATCTCTAAATAGTAAATAAACAAAAAAAAAAGTGTGTAAAAATAAAGTGTGATGATTTTCTCTTTACCTTGAAGGGTCTGAATTAGGTTTTCATTTTAAACTACCTGCAAGGTAGCATAGCACTCCAGTAGTCATTTGTTATCACAGAAAGCGTCAGCACATTTGAAGCAGCTCTCATAAAAGAGTGTGTAATTCATGTGTAATGTGAAACCACCTGAGCGGTCTGTGTAGAGGTAAGTGTCACCTCTGTATGGCACAACCTGTCCTGGCCGCAGCCCGTTTTATGAAGCACACTATTATGACAATGCTGCTGTATTTAAAAGGGCTTCTCTTTGTTCAGTTACCCATATTAACTGCAGTCGACAGCATTCGCCCACTCTCTGTTCAACGGATTTTGCCAAGTTTACCTGTGAACGACGCAGTGCCTTAATGCCACATGTGATGTCGTGTCTGGAGCCTTACGCCGCCATCAGTTTTTCATTTTTGCCAGAGCCGTTGCTACATTAGTGATTACATTTTTACTGATTTTCTGTAAATTGCTTTTAAATCAAAGAAGTTATTTACTTTTGAGAATATATGTTTGTTGAATACACACGTGGGGTGATATTCAAAATACCTGAAACCTGGCACTGCACAGGCATCTGAGCTCTCAGAAGCTGGCAGCCCTGAGGGGCAGGAGCCGCCCTTGGCAGGTGGGTTTGGGGTGGGTTGGGTGGTGAAGGTGGAAGAGGCCCTCTCAGCAGCGGCTGCTCACTGACCTGCACAGAAGCGTGTCAAAGTGTTGACCACAGCTACAGTGGCACCCACACATACAGACTTATGGTCACTCTTGAGTAAGCACAGATTTCAACATTGAAACTGATTCTGGTGAATGCATGGACCAAGACCTGTTTAAATATCTGAGCTTATCGTGTACTATAAAACAATATGGTGGTGTGCCTGTAGTTCCAGCTACTGGAAGGCTGAAGTGGGAGGATCTCTTGAGCCCTGAAGTCAGAGGTCACAGTCAGCCATTATTATACCGCTGCACTCTTGCCTAAGCTACAGAGCAAGACCGTGTCTCTGAAAATGAAAAAGATAATAGATGCTCTGAGATCTAGACTTGAGTCTGCAGAAGCAGCATTTGAGAATGAATGTTCATAAAGTGTGAGATAAAGGCAGTTCTAGACTAGCACAAGGAAATATCTAAACTTTTTTTTATGCAAGTATGAAACTTTCGGACAAGAATAGGAAATACAAAAAAATTCCTTAACTGAGAATGAATTGTTTGAAACACACACTCAAACTTACGATTTGAAAATAATTATTTCGAATAATAAAACTCAAGCACGTGGACCATGAGAATATGTAAAATCTTCATTATAATTCCAAAACTGGCACGAGACCACTGCATGCCAGCTAACTCGCTACATGTTAGGGGTCCCTTTGCAGAGGGTGAGGCACGAGGGCCATAACCCACCTTTCGGTCCTCAGATGTCCTGGAGAGAACTGGGGAAGAAAGGGTCTTCCTCGTGACCACTTGTGAACTCTCCTGGAGATTCACCACCTGGGCTACTGATTAGAAGAGAAGAGGCGGAGGAAGAGAGGACGAGAAGGCCCAGGAAGAGTAGAAGGAGGATGAGAGGGAAGAGAGAAGAAGAGAGAGCAAGACGAAGAAGGGGAGGGAGCAATGATGGACGAGACCAAAGCCTGCAAGCAGAAAGAGGGTGTGGCCATCAACACTCGGCCGAGCGAAGTCCCTGCCAGTGCCCGTTACGTCCAGGCCAATGTCCTCAACAAGCATCGCAGTGACTTCATGTCTGAGCTTCACAGAGAGCACCAGCGCTCCCAGCCTCGAATCCTGAATCCAACACTCCCACGCGGGAAGAGACTCTACTGATGGAAGTGATTGTTTGTCCCCCAAAGGGACACCCAGAGGAAAAGTTTCTCACTAGGTTTTTGTCACTTTGGCAAAGTGAAAGCAGCCTGACCTGATAGCGTACCCCTTGTGGCTTAAAGTCCTGGCACATTTTTGGGGGTGTGTGGAAAAAAATACAACTTACAAAATAGAGTGAGAGTCAGGACCATGGGAGGTGAGGAATACCAGACCCACTCAAACCAGCGAGGGCCTTCTCCGCGTGTGGACCCATCCTCGGGATGAGCGGGCTGGCCTCGGCCATGCCTGGCCTGCCACTGTCTTCCCCAGTAGCCTCTCCCCTCTCCACCCACTTCATTTGCTGCCCTTTATTACCTCCTGTGGTTCAGCCCCATCCAGCCTGGGCAGGGACCATAATCCTGGCCACTGGCATCCCAGAGGAAGGCCAGGCCTTCCCTTCCCTTTACCTGGTATCACCTGCACAACCTGGAGAGGGAGGAGAGGGACAATTAAGTCCCCAAGGGCTTTCGAGCTATTGCCGGCCAGGGGGAAAATAGCGCTTAAAAGGTGACAACACTTGGCAGGGCCCAGAGGGCTGAATCGGAGGCTCCCATTGAACAAACCAAATAAGCCTGTGAATCCTTTGCCGGCAACCAAGGTAGCCAGGTTCTCTCATCAATATTGAGTAGAGGCTGGCGTGACCCATGGAGAAAAGGGAGAGCAGTGTGGTGCTTCAGCCCACCTAAGAGCCACCTGGGGAAGGGGAACCCTCTGCCCCCAGTCAAGGGAGGTGTGAGAGACAGTGCTACCCAGCCAGGGACACTGTGCTTTTTCCACAGAACTGTGCAACCCACGGATCAGAAGATCCCACTTATGAACCCATGCCACTGGGGCCTGGCGTCCAACCACAGAAGACGCAGATTCTTACAGCCTCTCAGCTGGAATCTGCTTAACTCCACGGAACCCCCAGCAGGAGGGGCAACCCGCACCGGCTGTGGCTGCCTGTTGTCTTAGCTGTTTGAGCTCCTTGGAAAGGCCAGCAGCCAGCACTGGGACTCGCATCTGCGAAGCATGCTAAGCGCCCTGGGCAGGGGAAGGCTGGCACCCATTTCTGTAGCCCCAGACTGCGCTTTTCCCTGCTGGTGCCAGGGAAGCTGGACGGCTTGGTCCCAGGACCTGTCCCCACAGCCCAGCACGCCGGCCATGGCAGTCAGCGGCCAGAGGGCCTCTTCAGGCCTAACCCCAACGCAGCCTTCCTGGGGCGGGGGAGCTCCCTGCAGGATCTCCAGTAGCTCCAGCCAGAGGCCCAGGGACAGAATTCGGATGTCCCTGGGTCTGAACCTCTAGGGGGGGATGGAGGAGGGGTGGCCACAGTCTTTGAGGACCTACAGACTTAGCCTCTCCCCCGGTAGTTCTGAGGAATCTGGACAGCCCAGACCATTACCCCCAGTGAACCACACCCTCTCCAACAAGGGTCAAAGTGCTTCATACAATGGGTCCTGCTCCTCGTGCCATCAAACTGGGTGGGACCCTCCAACAGGGGTTGTCAGACACCCTGTACAGGAGCGATCCTACTGGCATCAGGTTGGTGCCCCTCGAGGTCAGAGGTCGCAGAAGAAGGAGCAGGGACTCATCTTTGCTGCTCTCCAGCCTGCTTGAGTGACATCTCCAGGCACGGGAGCAAATCCGATGAGTAGGGCCTGAAGTGAAGCCCCAGCAAACTACAGCGGCACTGCAGAAGAGGGACCTGACTATTGAAAGAAAAACAAGCAAGCAGAAAGTGAAAACAACAGCATCAACAACAACAAAAACGGTCTCCACAAAACCCCAGACAAGGTTCAGCAGCCTCAAAGACCAACACTAGATGAACTCACAAAGATGAGAAAGAATGAGAAAAAATGCTGAGAACTCAGAAGCCCAGAGTGCCTCTTCTTCTCCAAGTGATCACAGTGTCTGTCCATCAAGGACACAGACTGTACAGAGGATTAGATGGACAAATTGACAGAAGCAGGCTTCAGAAGACGGGTAACAGAACACTACTATGAGCTAAAGGAGCCTGTTCTAACCCAATGCAAAGAAGCCGAGAACCCTGATAAAAGGTTAGAGGAATTGCTAACTAGAATAATCAGTTTAGAGAGGAACATAAATGACCTCATGGAGCTGAAAAACCCAGCACAAAAATTTCCTGAAGCATACACTAGAATCAACAGCCAAATTGACCAAGCAGAGGAAAAGATATCAGAGTTTGAAAACTGTCTTATTAAAATAAGACATGCAGACAAGAATAGAGAAAAAAGAATGAAAAGGAATGAACAAAGCCCCCAAGAAATATGAGATTTCATAAAAAGACTGAACCTACAATTGATTGGGGTACCAGAAGGAGACAGGAGAATGAAAAGCTGGGAAACATACTTCAAAATATCATGCAGGAGAACTTCTTCGGCCTAGCAAGATGGGCCAACATGCAAATGCAGGGAACACAGAGAACACTGTTAAGATACTCCATGAGAAGATCAAGCCCAAGACACATAATCATCAGATTCTCCAAGGTCCAAATGAAGGAAAAACTGTTCAGCACAGCCATAAGAAAGGCCAAGTCAGCTACAAAGGGAAGCTCATCAGACTAACAGTGTACCTCTCAGCAGAAACTCTACAAGCCAGAAGAGATTAGGGGCCAATAGTCAACATTCTTAAAGAAAATAATTTCCAACAAGGAATTTCATATCCAGCCAAACTAAGCTTCATAAGCAAAAAAGAAATAAAATCCTTTCCAGAGAAGCAAATGCTGAGGGATTTCATCACCACCAGGGCTACCCTGCAAGAGCTCCTGAAAGAAGCACTAAATATGGAAAGGAAAAATCAGCACCAGCCACTGCAAAACACACCAAAATATACATTCTTCTCAGTGCCACATGGCACTTATTCAAAAATCAACCACGTAATTGGAAGTACAACACTCCTCAGCAAGTGCTCAAATGCTAAAGAACTGAAATAATAAGTCTCTCAGACCACAGTACAATCAAATTAGAACTCAGGTTAAGAAACTCACTCAATGCCAGGTGTGGTGGCTCAGGCCTGTAGTCCCAACACTTTGGGAGGCCAAGGCAGGCGGATCACAAGGTCAGGAGTTCAAGACCAGCCTGCTCAACATGGTGAAACCTCATCTCTACTAAAAATACAAAAATTAGCCAGGCGTAGTGGTAGGTGCCTATAATCCCAGCTACTAGGGAGGCTGAGGCAGGAGAATTGCTTGAACCTGGGAGCCGGAAGTTGTAGTGAGCTGAGATCATGCCATTGCACTCCAGCCTGGGTGACAGAGCCAGACTTTGTCTCAGGGGGAAAAAAAAGAAGCTCACTCAAAACCATACAATTTCATGGAAATTGAACAATCTCCTCCTGAATGACTCCTTGGTAAATAATGAAATTAAGGCAGAAATTAAGAACTTCTTTGAAATCTGTGAGAATAAAGAGACAATGCAGCAGAATCTCTGGGATGCAGCTAAAACAGTATTAAGAGGGAAATTTATAGCACTAAATGCTCATGTCAGAAAGTTAGAAAGATCTCAAATCAACACCCTAACATGACAATGAGAAGAGCTACAGAGGCGAGAGCAAACTAATCCAAAAGCTGGCAGAAGACAAGAAATAACTAAGATCAGAGAAGAATAGAGACACAAAAAACCCTCCAAAAAAAATCAACAAATCCAAGAGCTGGTTCTTTGAAAAACATAACAAAATAGATAAACTGCTTGCTAGACTAATAAGGAAGAGAGAGAAGAATAAAATAGACACAATAAAAATGATAAAGGAGATATCACCACTGACGTCACAGAAATACAAACTACCATCAGAGAATACTATAAACACCTCTATGCAAATAAACCAGAAAATCTAGAGGAAATGAATAAATTCTTGGAAGCGTACACCCTACCAAGATTAAACCAGGGAGAAGCTGAATCCCTGAATAGACCAATAACAAGTTCTTAAATTGAGGTAGTAATTAATAACCTACCAATCAAAACAAGCCTAGGATCAGGCAGATTCACACCTGAATTCTACCAAAAACACAAAGAGGAGCTGGTACCACTCCTTCTGAAACTATTCCAAACAATTGAAAAGGAGGGACTCCTCCCTAACTCATTTTATGAAGCCAGCATCATGCCACAGGGTCTCACTCTGTCACCCAGGCTGGAGTGCAATGGTGAGATCTTGTCTCACTGCAACCTCTGCCTCCAGGGCTCAAGTGATTCTCCTGCCTCAGCCCTCCAAGTAGCTGGGGCTACAGGCACACACCACCATGCCCAGCTTATTTTTTTTTTGTATTTTTTGTTTTGCTATGTTGCCCAGGTCGGTCTCAAACTCCTAAGCTCAAGTGATTCACCTGCCTTGGCCTCCCAAAGTGCTGGGATTACAGGTGCGAGCCACCACGCCAGGCCTGGAATACAACTTTGTAAGTTCTGACTGGACACTGTGGTTCTTAGCTAAGATGGCTAATGCCATACTCAGTGTATGTGGCCACTGAACCTATTTGACTATTAAAATCGCTTCAGTTTGGAGGGTGGTCTGCAGCCCTATAATGACACATCCTCTTATTCACTGAACCAAAGAATTACCCTCGATTGAACCTGCTTCTGCCAGCAGCAACAGAATCAGACATCTGTGGTCCCTGGGTCCAAGGATCACGGGCATCTTTTTCACAGGTGAGTAGATGCCGGCAGAGCCCTCGGCAAGATGATCAGGATGAGGCTAACCCTGCCTTTAGTCCCAGCTCCAAACGCCTTCCGTATCTCCCCTCTGTAGCCCCTCTACTTTGTTTAGCATCTACAGGATAAGAACAGCAGCATCTACACCCTGAGGCATGGGAAATGACACACGTCTCTCTACCTTCTCACACACAACACCCCTAACACCACATGCGAGGGTTCTTTCCACACTGATGAATTCTCCAAAGCCAGGTGGCTGCCACAATTCTATTCAATTCTGACACTGTCTACCTGAAGTTAGCAGCAGACCTGTAAGCTGAGGGCTTAGGCCCCAGGACTGCCCCCTTTATGTATGCCAGTCATCCACTGTACTTCTGACCAACAGAATTGGGGGTTCCCATGACCTTCTATTAGGGTTCCATAATTTGCCGGAATGTCTAAAGAACTCAGGGAAACACCCTGCTTATGTTTACAGGTTTACCATAAAGAATATCATAAAGCAGCGGTCCGCAATCTTTTTGGCCACTAGGAACCAGTTTCATGGGAAACAGTTTTTCCACAGACTGGGGTGGGGTGATGGCTTTGGGATAATTCAAGCAGATTACATGTATTGTGCACTTTATTTCTATGATTACATTGTACTATATTATGAAATCATTCTACAACTCACCGTCATGTAGAATCAGTGAGCCCTGAGCTTGTTTTCTACAACTAGAGGGTCCCATCTGGGGGTGATGGGAGACAGCGATGGATCATCAGGCATTAGATTCTCACGAGGAGCGCTCAACCTGGATCCCTCACGTGCACAGTTCACAATAGGGTCACACTCCTCTGAGAACCTAGTGCTGCCACTGGGCTGACAGGAGGTGGAGCTCAGATGGAAATGTGCATGACAGGGAGTGGGCTGTTGGTACAGAGGAAACAGGAAGCTTTGCCAGCTGCTCACCTCCTGCTGTGCAGCCCGGTTTCCAGCAGGCCACAGGCTGGTACGGGTCTGTGGCCAGGGGGTTGGGGCCCCTGTTATAAAGGACACAGATGAACAGCTGGGTGGAGAGTAAGCAGGGTGAGGGCTGCAGGGTCCTGAGTGCAGCTGTTGGGTGTGCCAACCTCCTGGCACCTGAACACGTTCTCTAAGCTGGAAGCTCATCAAATACAATTATTAAGAGATTTTATAGTGCTTGATCATCAGTGCCCCCACCTTCTTTCCCAGAGGCAGGTGGGTGAGGCTGAAAGTTCCCACCCTCCGCTGGTGTGGTCTTTCTGGTGCGCACCCCAACCTAAGGCTCTCAGAATCCAGCCTAGCTTACTTCGTTAGCAGGCACTCAGGTGTGATGGGAAGGGACTCCTGGCAAACAACAAAGACAGCCCTGACACTCAGGAGAGGCATTTAGGGGGCTCTGTGCCAGGAATGGGGGACAAGACCCAATTTATTTAAAATAAATTGTTTAAATTTAAAAATTGTTTTAGAAATGCAAATTTTTTTTCCTACTTTTAAAAACTGTTGGCTGGGCGCGGTAGCTCACGCCTGTAATCCCAGCACTTTGGGAGGCCGAGCAGGTGGATCATAAGGTCAGAAGATCGAGACCATCCTGGCCAACATGGTGAAACCCCATCTCTATTAAAAATGCAAAAATTAGCGTGGTGACATGTGCCTGTAGTCCCAGCTACTCGGAAGGCTGAGGCAGGAGAATTGCTTGAACTTGGGAGGCTGAGGCTGCAGTGAGCTGAGATTGTGCCACTGCATTCCATCCTGGCAACAGAGCGAGACTCCGTCTCAAAAAACAAACAAACGAACAAAGGAAAACTTTTTTTTAATGAAATATATTTCTTATCTTTCCACAGGGTGGTAGATAGAGATCAAATCCAGGATGGCACATGAGGGCTTAACCCAAACCCTAACCCCTAACAGGAAAGATCTGTGCTTGTCTAGCAGGGGCTGAGGAGAAAGGGGCCCGTCAGGAGGGGGAATGCACAATTCCTGGGCACTGATTGCACCTGAAGGTGGTCAAAAAGCCATCATTCCAACAAGGAAGCAAACACAAGTACTTTAAGCAGTAAAAGGAAAGGTAACACGATTTTTCAGTAAGACATATGACTTCAAAGAGATTTTACCCTTGAAGTGAGCTGAGTCCCAGATGCGCTGGGCTGTGAGCTCACCTTCTGCTGACAGTGGTGGGTCTTTAGGGAAGCCGGGGAAAAACTGTAGTAGTCCTTTTTCACACTCTTGGTAAAAACATACCTGAGACTGGGTAATTAATAAAGAAAAAGAAGTTTAAGGGACTCACAGTTCCACGTGGCTGGGGAGGCCTCACAATCGTAGTGGAAGGCAAAAGGCATGCCTCACACAGCAGCAGACAAGAGAGAATGAGGACCAAGCAAAAGGGTTTTCCTGTCATAAAACCATCAGACCTCGTGAGACTTACTCACTACCACGAGAACAGTATGGAGGAACCGCCCCCATGATTCAATTATCTCCCACCAGTTCCCTCCCACAACATATGGGAGTTATGGGAGTTATAGTTACAGATGAGATTTGGGTAGGGACATGGCCAAACCATACCAAAAACCTTATCTTTTTTTTTTTTTTAAATCTATAAATGTAAACACAGCATAGAAACCTCAGGGAGCTGGGGCTTGGCACAGCCTAGAACTAATGGAGTTCAGACTCACTTTGCCTGCAGGACTAGAAGGATGAGCCTGCCAGGGGCATGAGAGACCAGAGCTTTCTGGCAAAAATCCTCAGCCCAAGGTCCAGGCACGGTGCAGATTTGGTCCCAGGGTGTCAGGCCAGCTTGAGAAGCCCAAAGAACTATGTCTGAGTCCCTGAGGGCAGTGGGTTAGTTCAAGAACATTAAACTAAGGTGTTTGTTTCAAGAAATTTCCCTAATGTGTTTGTTGCAAAAGATACATTAAAATCCTAAGCTCTGGGGCCTGTGAAGTGGCCTTCGTTGGAGACACGATTTTTGTAGATGACTTCGAGTTGTGAGCTGCGATGGGGTCATTAGGGTGGGTCCTCATCCAATATGACCGATGTCCTTACTGCAGGACACCTGAAGAGGCGGGGAGACACACAGGGTCAGGTCTGTGTGAAGACGGAGGCAGACACTGGCCTGAAGCAGGCAGGAAGGCCGAGGAGCACCAGCAATGCCAGAAGAGGGAAGAGGGGGAGGGAAGCTTCCCAGGAGCCGTCAGAGGAGCACGGCCCTGCAGACACCGTGATGTCAGACTTCTGGGACCCAGAACTGTAAGGGAACAAATTTCTGTTGTTTAAAGGCACCAGTTTGTGGTGCTTTACAACACACCACAAATGATGGATGACGAATACAGCGTCCATGATAACACAGAAGCCCAGCGACTCAGCAGCCGCCGTGGTGCACTCTGGCAATTTCCAAAGAGACCCTAGCATCCCAGCGGTTACATCCACACTGAGTTAGACATTAATGGGGTTCAGGACACGAGACCCTGAAATATGGCACCTTTCATATGCTGATAGCTCGCTGTCACCAGGTCACACCCGCTCTGTGCCATCACCCTGTTCCACCACGGTCCTCTCTCCATCGAGCTCAGCCAGAAGATACACAGGCCTCCCTGTGCCTTTTGGTCTTTGTATCTAAAGGTGCTTGTGTCATGTAAAAATTACATAAAATAAAATAAATTCGCATGCTTTCCTCTTGTTTATCTGTCTTTTATGATAGGTGCCTCAGCCACAAACCTAGCAGTGGGTGAGGACATAACTTTTTCTTTCCTTATAGAACTGGATCAGCTCCGTGAAACTAAAACCGCCTCCAGAAAAGTCTCCTGCAAGAATGCAGAGAGTCCTGCCCTTCTCTCCCGTCACTGAGGGTCCCCGGCTGGCTTGGGGACCCCCTGGTGCTGGTGGGGGCATCCCGCTCCTGACCTCATACCACCTCGGAGGGCCTGGGACCAAGGGGAGCCCTGCCCATCCCACCAACCCTCTTCTCAGGAAGCTTCTGGAATCTTCACCCAAAAACTTTACTCACACTCTGCTGACCAGAGCATGGTCACATGGGCACCCCATCTCAGAAGGGGGCTGGAAAATGCATTTTCTTCAGCTGCGCACCTTACGCCCCACAGCAGCACTGGGGTCCTGGTAATGAGGAGGAGAATGGGTAATGGCAGTTAGGTCAGCGGCTGGCAGTGTTGGCCACCAGGGGAAAGTCACAGCCACTTGCTGGGCCTGCTGGTGACTTCCCATCGGTTGCCAGGACAATTTTAGAGATCCTGTACGTGTTGGTAATCGTAACGCTACTACGGAGTCCGAGGAGTCCTAGGCACCATGGCAGTGCGGGCTGGAGCTCCTGCTGGGCTGCGGAGAGCTGGTGCGCTTTCCGGAATGCCCGTGTTGACGTTTATTCTCTTGTTTCTGTTTGTTTTGCTTTGTTTGTTTTACCCGCAGGCCTGTTGAGCCCTCTCGTAAATAATTCTCCAGTGTCTGGGTTGAAGGTACCCAGTAGCAGGATTCTGCCATCCCCTCTTCATTCGGGGGAATTTCCTCTACTTATTTGAAACATTCAGATTTTCCACTGTCAGTTTTGGGTGAATGAATTATGCTTGTTATTTTTAATAAAAGTCTTCAAAACCTCACAAGTGCCATGTCTTTTTTTTAGGCCTTGACAATCATCCTGGGTTTGTTTTTGAGAACTATTTAGGCCAGGTGTCATGGCTCATGCCTGTAATCCCAGCACTTTGGGAGCTGAGGCAGGCGGGTGGCTTGAGGCCAGCCTGGGCCACATATCGAGACTCCATCTCTACAAAAACCAAAAAGTTAGCCAGACGGCACGGTGCGCACTGTAGTCCCAGGAACGTGGGAGGCTGAGGTGGAAGGGTCACCTGAGCCCAGAAGCTATGAAAACGCCACTTCACTGCAGCCTGGGCAACAGAGTGAGATCCTGTCTCAATAAAACCACCAAAATTAACTTTAAAAAACTCAAACAGTCATGAAAATCATTCTTGATTTTGGTTTTGGAGTGCTGCTTATTGTTTTGAAAGGTTTAATCTTAGTTAAATTGTATGTTCTCTTTCCAAATTTCTCCTTACTTATTACTTAAAATTGATGCCCCTTTTACATATAGAAATGTTATTTCTGAGATATTTCAGTGGTGAGATTTTTTTTTTAACACTGCACCATTATCTGTGGTGCTATTCTAGTATCTAATAATAATCACTTAGAAAAAAACACAAAAGATAATTTCCCAGTCTTAAGTGTTTTTTTTCTTTAGTAGATTCAGTGTACCTCTAATTTCACTAAATACATATTGAGAGAGTCACTTCTCCTTTTCACGCAGAGCCCATCATAGTACCCTAATGAAAATTGTGCTCCATATACTTGGGACGAAAAGAACAGAAACCGTGCCCGTTTGGATAAAAATCCCGATGCTGGTACTTGACGGTGACATGCGCTATTTGGGGAACTCCAGCAGGACGAAACGGTGCCCTGCGGCCAGGGGCTGCCCTTCTTTGCACTGTAGGATGCACACATCCTCTTGTTCCCGCACCAGCCCTGCCCCCAGCAGCCGTGACCGTATTTGCTGTGAATTTTGTTTGTCGTATGCCTGTACAAAGCCCATGCTGTTCCGTCTGCATGTTCTGGTCTCCTCTGTTCCTTTTTCCCAGTTGGCGTGTCCAGGTCTCTAGGTCTGTCTCTAACCTGATGCTTCTCAGCACTGCACCATCATCTGTGCTGGGGCTTTCCCTCCGCTTTCCTTATCTGTTGTCCCTGGGTGGCTTAGATTTGCATAAGGGGCTTTAAGGAGAGGTCAGAGTGACCAACTGTGGTGACATCAGAGGGAAGGGTGGCCCAGGCCAGGGGGAGCCTGTGCAAATGCCCCAGGTGGGAGTAAGCCTGCCGCTGCAGAGAACAGATCTCAAGCTGAGCTAACCAGCACTGAGGGCGTGGCTGCAGGAGGGGGCATGGAAGTAGAAGGGGCCAAATTAGACAGCCAGTCTCCCTGAAAAGGGACTAGTGAGAAACTGAAAGCCAGAAATGGTCAATTCTCTTTAACCAGCTAACGTGTATGAAATTCCCACCATGTGCCAAGTTTTCTGCAGACTGTTATCTTCACCCTTGCAATGGATTCGGTGTTGTGGTCTTTACCAATGAGGCTTAGGAGGCTCTGAGCTGAGTCACCTATCACAGTCATAGGAGAAGAGCTGGCCAGGATTGCCACCATGAACAACTCCACTCCCCCAGGCAGGCACCCCCACATCCCCACGGTGCAGCAGACGGCATGGCCCTGCTGTCCTGAGTGACAGCGAGTTGAGTCGGCCATGAAGGGTCTCTGGGTTTTCTCTCAGAGATGACGAAGGAAAAGAGTATGGGCAAATCTGAAGGGAGACTTGACTGAAATCCCCAGGCCAGGCGCGGTGGCTCACACCTGTAATCCCAACACTTTCGGAGGCCGAAGTGGGTGGATCATTTGAGGTCAGGAGTTCAAGACCAGCCTGGCCAATATGGTGAAACCCCGTATCTACTAAAAATACAAAAAAAAAAATTAGCCAGGCATGGTGACATGTGCCTGTAATCTCAGCTACTTGGGAGGCTGAGGCAGGAGAACCACTTGACCCAGGAGGCGGAGGTTGTAGTGAGCAGACATCGTGCCATTGCACTCCAGCCTGGGTGATAGACCAAGACTCTGTATCCAGAAAACAAAACAAAACAAAAACACAAAACTTGCGAAACCAGCCCCAGGAATAACAGAAACAAATGAGAAGAGAACTGTTAATATTGCAGTATATCTGATGCATTTGTATAAACTTAACCAGGAAATAAAGGAGCGAATGCAGTAGCTGGTATCTGTGTAAGACAAAACACCATCAAGATTCAGAAGAGCAGCCTCTGGAGCCATCAGAGCAGAAGCTGCTAGAGAAGCAACGGGCCCACGCCTCACAGGGGGAATGGGAGCTCCCACTGACATTCGGTCCCGAGCCAGCCCCAGCTGCACTGGGAATCTTAGCCTTGAAGTCCAGTAGGTACCTTGAGCCTTCTCTCTGGATCGGCCCTAACAGTGCAAAACAATAGGGTCCATTTTCTACTTATAAAAGTGTAGTGTAAAATTGGAGGAACACAACATGGCTGATAGAATGAATAAAGCGTGCTATTGAAGAATATTTGGAAAAAGATCTGTCTCGTTTTCCTCTAAGGGCCTTCTTTCTTGACTCACAGAGGAAAAGAAGTGTCAACAGCAAGAAACTGTAGAAAAACTACCCACGGACAAGGGAGGATGAGCTGCTTGGGGCTTCCGAATATTTCTGAGGGGTCTTTTCAGCTCCATTCCTCCCACCCCCTCCTACAGGGTCTTTAGACACCCTGGTTGATGGAGCAGGGGTGAGCCTGAGAGAAGGCCCAAGGTGTTGGAATTTCAGAGTGAAATTCAGAAGCATCAATAGTAGAGAGGAAAAGAAAGGAAGCAGACCCAGCTTTTCTCATGGTGACAATAGTAGTGGATCCCAGCTGAGGTGCTGGGTGAATGTTCCCAGGTGCTTAAGGCCAGGAGTGACCTTTACTAACCTGAAAAACAAGTCGCAAAGCCAGCTGTGCCTGGCTTCATCTTCCAAAGCTTGTGAGGGATCAGTGTCTCACCTTCCCAATTTTGGAGTGTTTTAAGATCCCTGTGAATTCCCGAAACTCGTGGAGTTTAATGGACAGAGCTTCCTCCACGGACTTACTGTCCTGGATTATGAAAGCTGCAACTGGACTCTGCTTAATTTGTTCATCAGGCTTTAGGTCACCCAGGGAGGCTGCAGAATCCTCCCACTCTTAAATGTGTACTTATAAACAGAGGGATATACAAACTTACACATGCACAGCTCTTCACTGGACAAGGAGGGAGTTTGACAAGACGCTCCTTGTAGGAACTCATTTTGCCCATAAAATCCTATAAACATAAATGTTTAGAAATCTAGGGACTAGGATACAACCACCACTCTAACTGGATTCACACACACACGCACACACAGAAGCATTTCACTGATGAAACAAATCCTGTCATATGACTAATACAGTTTAGCTTTAAATCCTATTCATCAAGCAAAGAATCTGATGGTAAATTGAGTGCATGTTTTGGAGCTGTCTGAAAGATATCCCAGTCTCTGTTTATTTCCAGTTGCTGTTCCAATCCATACTATGGAGTGTTCCCCAAATGAGTCACACCACAGCAATCACCTGCACACTTGATAAAAATGCACAGCTCCCCAGGGCTTTCCTCTAAGAATATGATTTAGGGGGCCTGTGTCGAGACACAAAGCCTGTATTCTTATCGCACTTCTTGTGTCATTCCTTTGATTCTGATGATTAGCTAAGTCTGGAAAATCCTGACTTAAGTAACCTGCTCACAACTATTGGTAGCCCAGTCACATCCCATTTAAGTGAAATTACATCTGGTTTAAATGAAATGATGGTTCCTGATCACAGCACTGATCCTTTGGAGCACTGAATGAGAATTCGTTTGGATTTATCTATAATGGTTTCCTCCTCACAGAGCTTGGCCTGGCGGGTAGGAGTGTCTCAGAATTTTCCTGCTACACAATCATTTTGTTAGCCCTTTCGTTTTTTTCACTTTTTTATTGAGATGGGGGTCTCACTCTGTTACCAAGGCCAGAGTGCAGTGCTGTCGTCTCAGCTCACTGCAACCTTTGCCTCCCAGGCTCAAGTGATCCCCCCACCTCAGCCTCCTCAGTTGCTGGGACTACAGGCGTGTGCCACAATGCCTAGCTAATGTTTTGTATTATTTGTAGAGACGGGGTTTTGCCATGTTGCCCAGGCTTGTCTTGAACTCCTGGGCTCAAGCGATCCTCCTGCCTCAGACTCCCAAAGTGCTGGGATCACAGGCGTGAGGTGGCACTCCGGCCTGCCCTTTCATTTTCCCTTAGTTTTATATTCCTAGTTGTTTATTGGTTCACTTTCATCTGTTCAAAATTTTCTCTAACCTAGCACTCTATTACTTGGAATGCAATTGGGTTTAACTTTAGCTTTTTAAGCTACTTTTATATATTTAAAAATTACTTTCTCCACATTTAAAAAATTTAGAGTGGCAAAATTTATTGCACTATTTTTGGATCTTTAAAATATTATTTTAAATACCTTACATAAGACCATCTTTCATTATGTTATGCTAAGAGAACATCCATCTGTTTTTTTTTTTTGAGACGGAGTTTCACTCCTGTTACCCAGACTGTAGTGCAATGGCGCGATCTCGGCTCACCGCAACCTCCACCTCCTGGGTTCAGGCAATTCTCCTGCCTCAGCCTCCTGAGTAGCTGGGATTACAGGCACACGCCACCATGCCCAGCTAATTTTTTGTAGTTTTTAGTAGAGACGGGGTTTCACCAAGTTGACCAGGATGGTCTTGATCTCTTGACCTCGTGATCCACCGGCCTCCCAAAGTGCTGGGATTACAGGCGTGAGCCACCGTGACCGGCCCCATCTGTTTTTTTACCAACCTTAGCTTCGGTGTCTAGTACTCTATCTGACATCATTCATCTCCAGTGGTGGGAGGCTTACCTTGTTGACCAATTTGAAACTGGAAGGTTTTGGCAGAGATCAAGTCAAAACACCATAAATGTGAGCTGGGGAGAATAAGTACTAAATGTAATAATCATGGAAAGTTTTACAATATGCACCTACTGTATAATTGCAATACATCGATTTCCACATTGACAATATAAACAGGTTTAAGTCCTCATCCTTGACAATCTTAAAGCCTAGCTGCAGAGGTTAAGATATGAACGTAAAACATTTTTTAAAATTAAATATTTCTTTCAGAACAAGATTATTTATAAATCAGATGAGTAAGATTCCCAAAGCAAAATAGATCTTTCATCCTTGTATCAGATGTGTTCTATCTTCCTTGTAACATGGAATTCTCCAGAAGGTAAATTCTATTCTAAAACATATTTTTTTTTTTTTTTTTTTGAGACGGAGTTTCACTCATGTAACCCAGGCTGGAGTGCAATGGCACGATCTCGGCTCACCACAACCTCCGCCTCCTGGGTTCAGGCAATTCTCCTGCCTCAGCCTCCTGAGTAGCTGGGATTACAGGCATGCACCACCATGCCCCGCTAATGTTTTGTATTTTTAGTAGAGACAGGGTTTCACCATGTTGACCAGGATGGTCTCGATCTCTTGACTTCGTGATCCACCCGCCTTGGCCTCCCAAAGTGCTGGGATTACAGGCTTGAGCCACCGCGCCCGGCCTCTAAAACATATTTTAATCTATTTTATTTCATTTAATGATTTTTTTTTTTTTTGAGACAGAGTTTCATTCTTGTTGCCCAGGCTGGAGAGCAATGGTATGATCTCAACTCACTGCAACCTCCACTTCTCCGGTTCAGGTGATTTCCTGCCTCAGCCTCCTGAGTAGCTGGGATTACAGGTGCCCACCACCACACTTGGTTAATTTTTGTATTTTTGGTAGAGACGGTCTTTTGCCATGTTGACCAGCCTGGTCTCAAACTCCTGACCTCAGGTGATCTGCTTGCCTTGGCCTCCCAAGGTGCTGGGATTACAGGTGTGAGCCACCATGCCTGGCTCTTAATCTATTTTAAATACAACTTTGCACAGCCATACTCACAGTCTTTTCATATTAGATATATTAAGGAATTGCTATTCTACAAAATAGTATTAAAACTATTTCCCAGTAAAAGAAAGACATATGTCTAATCAATAGGAAAGAACCAGGCATAGTGTAAATATAAAAAGTAAACAACAGTAACCCCTGCCCTTTGAGACTGTCAAGGAAGCAGAAGGTAGAGGTGAGAGAAAAGGGGACATCATCTTTGAGGATCAAGAACAATTCCCTCAGGACTAGAATCTGACAAATTATATGACTCACGTCAACTGAAACTTAGCATTGCCCCTACCAAAGAGGCATGTACTGACAGAATAGAGATAACTCTCAGGAACACACCTGCCAGCAGGGCGTGGACCGTGTCACTCCCTGAGCAATGGCACTACATTTACAATAGCGCACTGGGCTTGACTGTAGGTGCAGGGTCAACAATGAGCACAGTTGTGTAATTGGTGGATAAGGCAAATCCAAACTTTAACATTAGAAAGAAACACTGTAATATTGGCAAAGGAGAGGGCTAGAGAGCGAGGAGAGACATTTCAAAACCTCACCATCCTCTACCCTAACTGTGCGCCTATGGGGGAGCTGCATCCTTTAACTTTGAGCACACCGGGCACAGTCCCTGCTGTATTATATGAAGTATACTTAGTTTACCATCTAACGCTCAGCAAAACCTCACAAGATAGGTATGTACTGTTACCATTGCAATGTCACAGAGAGGGAAGTTGAGGCTCAGCATGGGATGTAGCCTGGTCGAAGACTGGCCTCCCTATTCCCCTAATACTAAACAGGTAAGTCCACGGTGTACCCAGGTGGACAGAGCCCGGTATCTGACCAAAGGTCGCTCCCTAAGTGGGACAGTTTGGACTCGAACTTCCATCATCTGGCCCCAAGCCCACTTTCCTGAGCTGGGAGTTGGCGAAGCAAGTCAGTAGTGGGCATCAGGTCAGAGGTCAGTGGTGGGTAGTGCCCACCCACCAGGTTGAAGGACTGTGGGGTACAAAGGGAGGTGCGGGGAAGCAGTGGTCAGGAGCTGAGAAACCACATTCTGTCTTTAGAGTCATTTTGAAATTAGGATGAATTGAGATGGTAGCAACCAGCTCCAAAACCGAAGGTTTTTTCTCAACAAAGAATTTGAAAGCTGTGCCAGATCTGCTGGAATGTCCTCTTGCCTCTGCAACAAGGGAGGTGGATGAGTGGTTCCTACTTCCTCCAGAGTCAGCCCTGGTCAGGTACAAGCATTCCTCTCTAGAAACCAACCAGTCAACCCGAGGATGCTTCCCATGAAGCAATTTAACAGAACGTCCAACTGGGAGGATCCTGCAGATTCTCGCAGCAAAGGAGTGGCTTTGTGGTCATTTGCAGGGAGAGGTGTCTCTCTCATTTAGTGACCAATTCAGGCTCCGGCTATTAGCATTTGAATCAGGCCGCGGTGCTGTTTTGATTGAAAAGAGAAACCAAGCCTTTGTTGTTGCAATTTAAGGGCAGAAGTAATTTTCCAGCATCCTTTAATCAGCTTGAATAGTTGGGGAAATGGCAACATATAGGAAAAGTGTGTTCTGGCCACGGAAATGCAAATGCCACCCCTGGTCCTGAGGCTTTCCCGTGGGAGCCTGGATCCCGCGTGTGGCAGCTCCAGGGGATCGGGTGGCCTCTCTTGGCCTGCCATCCTTTCCCTCAGAATTTCATTGACTACCTTCAAAATATTCTGTTTGTTTGGATTAAACCAATCTGAGTAATTAGAGAAACACAGCAAGGCTGGCTCCACATGCTGGTGGTCTAAGTCTTCTTTTCCTTCAGCCAATCCATATCTATTTCTCACACACAAAAGGAGCCAAAAGCTGCAAGGCGGATGGCGGGTCCAAGGATGATACCCACGTCACTTAGCGCTTCCCCCTCAGTGATTGCAAGGTACCTTCCTGGTGGCATGGAGTTATTTGAAGTAGTTTATGGTATTTAATTTACATGATTAGGAAACATCCTATTTACTTTTGTAGCTAACAAAAATGACGAATTTTAAGCTTAAAAATATGGAAAAACACGTTTTACCAAAAATTCTGTTTGTTTTTTTCCCTTTAGGTTGCGTTGCATTTTCTTTTAATTGTCCTTTTTATTAATATTTGACAAATGATAATTACACATATTCATGGGGTACATGGAGATGTTTCCATATGTATATAATGATCAGTGCTCTCTGCTGTAAGATGGGTTTAGTTAACGGTAATACCTTGTATAGTATCAAATAGCTAAACAGAGGCTACTGAATGTCCTAACACAAAGAAATGACAAATGTTTGAGATGAATGTGCACTGCATTTTCTTCTTTATAAATTATATTTTGTAATTGACAAATAATAATCATACGTTTTCATGGCGTCCGCAGCAATGTTTCAATACATATGATGTATAGTGATCAGTGCTCTATGCTGCTGTACCATGACTTTCGTTAATGATAATATATTGTATAGGCCGGGCGCGGTGGCTCAAGCCTGTAATCCTAGCACTTTGGGAGGCCAAGGCGGGTGGATCACGAGGTCTAGAGATCGAGACCATCCTGGTCAACATGGTGAAACCCCGTCTCTACTAAAAATACAAAACATTAGCTGGGCATGGTGGTGCATGCCTGTAATCCTAGCTACTCAGGAGGCTGAGGCAGGAGAATTGCTTGAACCCAGGAGGCGGAGGTTGCGGTGAGCCGAGATCGTGCCATTGCACTCCAGCCTGGGTAACATGAGTGAAACTCCGTCTCAAAATATATATATATATATATATATATATATATATAAATATATATATTGTATAGTATCAAACAGCTCAACAGAGGATACTGAATGTGTCCAACACAAGGAAGTGACAAATTTGTGAGGTAATCTTCATGTCTCAGCATGGTCCCTTCATGTCTTGCATTCTCTTACAGCTTGTATGCAGAGAAATGAAGATCTAGGATTCTCAGACATGCAGATGACTTAGAAAAACCCTTTTGGAAAACAAATTGTTTTCGGAACAGCTGATGTGTCTGCAGCCAAGTCCAGAGTTCATCCCAGTCTGTTTATTTTGCACTCTGAGGGCTGAGCAGAAGCCTTGAAGCCCGTGGATGCCCCTCTCAGCACAGTGAGGGGCTTCAGCTCCTGGGCCAGATGGACAGTGGCTGGGCTGACTGTGAACCTCCTCACTGAGCAGCCGAGGACAGGGGCCTGCAAAGCCCCTGGAGGTCACTGCAAGCCTGCCAGGCCCACCCAGTGAAGAGGTGCCAGGGCCCCTTGCCTTTGGAAGAGACTGGCCTTGGGGCTCCCTGCTAGGGAGGACCTGAGACGGCAGTCACTCTGAGAGGTTCAGAGACAGCAAATGGGGAAGGTCCTCCTTACTGTTGGGCCCACCAGGCTGGCTACCCGCCAAAGCACTCCCGGCAGTAAGGCCTATTTCAGAAGGCCTCCACGCACAGCAGACCGCATTTCCCCCACGATTCCAGCTAAAATCTGTGTTTGCTTCCTTTCCCCACTCCACTTCCCCTCAAACAAGGCAGGCAACTTCCCTTAACTGGGTCTGACCCGCTCCCTTTACTTCCTCCTCCTCTTTTCTGCTACCCGTCACTTCCTCCAGGAGGCCTTTCTGGATCTCTCACTTTCACTCACCAACTACTGCAGCAACTGGGGCTGAAATTGCCTTCCATAAATTACATTCTTTAGCTGTTTGAGAACTAGAAGTGCCTCTGAGGCAGGTACCATTTCCTCTGATTACTGCGTCTCCTCCTATAGGGCTGAGTACTTTCCCAAGGAAAGCAATTTGTCAGCAGCTGTTCCCAGGAGCTGATAAGAGACTGTGTGTTTGTTTCTGCCTTGGTGCTTGCTGTGCGGTGTGTACAGAGACAAATGGCCTGCAGGGCTGTGGGGCACCTGTCTTGTCGCTGCCTGAGGGAGAATCAGCCCCGAACTGCTGCTCTGTGGCCTCTTGGGGACCTCACAGCCCTTCTCAAAGTCCCGAAGAGCTCTGCTGTCAGCCCAGCTGGGGAGCACCAGACATTCATTTATTGGCTCTCGAACCTGTAGCCTCAAAAGTGAACCAGCAAGGACAAGAATTACTGCATGTCCGTACAAAGCTGTCGTGAGAACCAAGTGAGAGCGTGCAGGGAAGCTGTCACTGCAGTGTTAGTAGAGAGACCTCCTTGTGGCTGTCACTAGAGGGCAACAATTCCACCTGGGACAGGCCCCACCAGTAACCTGCACACCCCTGGCCCCCCCGGGCTGGACAAGGCCTGAAGGGAATTGCCCGTGGAGCACACAGCCTTCTGGCCTCTGTCCCTACAATGTAGATGGGGGAGGGGAGGGGACTCTGTGCACCAAAGTTGAATCTTTTATTAGCATTAAGAGAACTAGGCACTATTGAGCACCTCTGTGTTCCAGGCAAGCTGCAAACTTCTTCATCAAAGTGATGTCACTTCACCTTTAGTCCTGTGAGCAACTAAGCGTTGTCACATATTGCAGACCAGAAAACTGGGGCTTAGAGAGGCTGGGGAGGCACGCTCAGGCTCACAGCCCACGAGCAGCAGAGCGGACACCAAAACCCTAACCTGCTCTAGGAGGCATCCGCGGCCACCGTGGGCACACTTTCCGTTCCCAGCTTCTTGGGTTTAGACCCGTAAGATGCCAGGCTTTATTTTTAATTCTCTTCCAGAGTAGAGGGAAAATACAGTCTCTGCAGCTGTAATAATGGGTGGGTTTTAAGGTGCTTCATCCACAATCTATACAAGGCACACTGCCAGTGAGGCAGGGGGCCTTTGCTCACCCTCCTTCCCTCGAGATGAATCCCCGCCCAAGGATTCCAGCAAGAAAAAATATTGAGGACATTATAACAACAGGCACTGTGTATTCAAGGAGTGCTGAGTCCCACAGCTTTCTCCTGTGTTTGCTTTTCTCTGTTTGGTGCTAGCCCGAGCCAAGCTGACTGAGGGGCAGCGGCTGGTTTGCAGATGTGGATGAAGAGGGCAGAGCTGGAGGTCCGGCCAGAGTCCTGTGGCTCAGGAGCAGCACAAGTGAGGCCTTGTTCTTCCTTAGATCTAGACTTGGGGCAGCGGGGACGTGGGGTCGGGGAGATGGAATTGTGAGTGTCTGGAGTTTCCCAATCATGTGGCATTGGACTTCATAATCTGAGTTTCTGTGGATACAGAAAAGGCATCAGTAGAAAGTGGCTACCATGTAGGATTCAGAAAGGTCCAGTCCATTTGGATGGACCTGGATGCCCCACGATCTGCAACCAAGGGGGATGAACTCACAGAAGATCACAGGGGGTCTAATTGGTATTTCTTGGTAGTAAGGTAGTATTTTCCAAAATAGCAAAGAATTTTATATAGAAATATGCATTTTAATAATCATCACTAGTCCAACTTTACCACATTTTGTTTTAAAAATTAATTTTCGGCCAGGTGCAGTGGCTCAAGCCTGTAATCCCAGCACTTTCAGAGGCTGAGGTGGGCGGATCACGAGGTCAAGAGATCAAGACCATCCTGGCCAACATGGTGAAACCCCGTCTCTACTAAAAATACAAAAATTAGCTGGGCGTGGTGGTGCACACCTGTAGTCCCAGCTACCTGGGAGGCTGAGGCAGGAGAATTGCTTGAGCCCAGGAGACGGAGGTTGCAGTGAGCTAAAATTATGCCACTGCACTCCAGCCTGGCGACAGAGTGAGACTCTGGTCTCAAAACAAACAAACAAACAAAGAATTAATTTTCATATTCTGACTGTAGTGAAAACAACAAATGTGAAAGTAGCCTTTGCTTCCCAAAGCTGGAGTGCGCATCCCAAGCAGACACAGGCGGGTGCGGTCCAGCCCAGGGAGACGGGGACAGAAGCCTCCAGCACCACCTCCCCTCAGCCTACTTTTTTGAGATGGAATCTTGCTCTGTCACCCAGGCTGGAGTGCAGTGGCATGATCTTGGCTCATGGCAACCTCCGCCTCCTGGGTTCAAGTGATTCTTCTCCCTCAGCCTCCTGAGTAGCTGGGATCACAGGCAGGCACTGCCATGCCCAGCCAATTTTTGTATTTTTAGTAGGGACGGGGTTTCACCATGTTGGCCAGGCTGGTCTCAGACTCCTGACCTCAGGTAATCTGCCCACCTCGGCCTCCCAAAGTGCTAGGATTACAGGCATGAGCCACCATGCCCCACCCCCTCTACTTCTTAAAATTCAAGAGCCTGGCCAGGAAAACAGAGATTCTCAATGGAAAACAAGAAGACGCCACGTGGCCCTATGTGGCGTGTGAGTAGTAAAACAAAACAAAACAAAAACGAAAGACAGAAATGAGACTACTTGGAAAAAAAAAAAAAACCTCACCTATTACAGTTATTGAGAAGAGTTTAACAGGGAAAGGTGGAAAGAATTGGGAACTAAGAAACGCGAATTCCAGATTTGGTCTGGCAGTTTCCATCTGCAGGCCTCAGCCGGCTGAGTACCACCTTCTGCAACCCTTTCTGGGTGCCCCTAGGGGCGGGGATGTCAGCTCTGGGCTCCCCCAGGCCTTTCATGTCCCCATCGCATTTTCCTTCCCTGGTGGCACCGACCACAGCTGCTCACCTACTCTGTCTCCACCGCCCTCTGCCCTGGGAGGACCAGGGGCTGTGCTGCTCACTGCGGTATCACCTGTTTCTGGCTCAGGTTTTCTTCCTGAGATAAATCCCGCTCCTCCTCTTCTCGCAGTGAGGCAGAGCAGCATCCTAGCTGCTGTGGTCAGCACAGCCAGCCTGCAGCACCCACTTCCCTGACAGCCTGCGTGGCTTAGCCCAGCCGACCTGGGTCTTCTCCTTTGTGCAGTGGATACAGTGATACCTGCTTCTGGGCTTGCTGGGAGGATTACATTCAGTAGTGTGAGTAAGGTGCTTGACAGAACGCCCGGCCTGGTACGGGCTCTTGGAATGTTGAGTTCTTTGCATAAGGTAAGTTATATGCACTCAGGTAGCAGCTGTGAGTAGTGTACTTATGACAGAGCACCTGTGCCAGGCACCTCACATTCGTGACCGATTACTCCACAGAGGAGGGGAGATGGAGGCCCAGGCCCCAGCAGGTCCTCGGCTGAGTTGGGCATCACACAGGCTTTGGTACCGAAGTCCACGCTCCCTCTGTTACCACCTCTGGATGCTTTTGTTAGACAGAAAATCACATGGAGTATCCAGTTTGGGGTTTGCAAGTTTGTATTCAAGAAGTAGATGTCATTTGTCGTCTAGTGCTGAAATTGACCCAAACCTGCATAACCTGGTGGGCCTGCTTCCAGCTAGGGGGAGACCAAGCTGCAGCCTGCCCTCTGGTCACAGGCAGTGAGTGTGTGGGACAGCTGTGTTAGCATTAGCCCATTTTGATGTGGCGTGGTTAGACAATGGGGCTCAGTCCTGTTAACACCTGCTTTTCTTTCTGGAGTCCTTTCCAGGTTGAGTGAAACGAATAGTTAATGTTTTATTTACTTATTTATTTGTCTATTTACTTTTTAGACAGAGTCTCACTGTGTCACCCAGACTGGGGTGCAGTGCAATCTTGGCTCACTGCAACCTCTGCCTCCCGGGTCCAAGTGACTCTCCTGCCTCAGCCTCCTGAGTAGCTGGGATTACAGGTGCCTGCCACCATACCCGGCTAATTTTTGTATTTTTAGTAGAGATGGGTTTTCATCATGTTAGCTAGGCTGGTCTTGAACTCCTGACCTCAAGTGATCTGTTCACCTCGGCCTCCCAAAGTGCTGGGATTACAGGCCTGAGCCAGTCAAGTTAATATTTTATTTAAAGTATCTTGCATCTTAAAATGTACCTCTCATAGTCTCTTCTCATAAAGATGCAGCACATGGCAGGTGATTTTTACAAAGCTCAGGAAAACTGGGTTCTGGAGAGGCCTGCAGAGCCCCCATGTTCACTGCTGGCCATGACTGGTGAGGGGCTGGAGGCTCCTCTCCATCCCAGGGCAACGCTGACTTCTGCCTCCTGCAAATGGGATGGATGCTGTTCCTCTGGGTACGCTGGTATAGCTCCAAAGCTGAAGGCAGAACTCTGCCTGAATTTTGTCCAGGGAGTCACTGCATAGTTCCTGTTTCTGGGATAGCCCCCAATTCTATCAATTTATAATGTTTCATAGACATTAACGTTAAGCCAACCCATACAGCATATGTAAATGCATCAGGCACTAGTTTGGATTGTCATGCAAGTTGTGGGAGAGATGGTTTTCATCCTACCAGCACACACACACACACACACACACACACACACACACACCTTTGTTAACAGTGATTTGTTTTCATTTATCTAATAATTGGTTTTCGTGTAGATTAGCATTTCTTGCTAGAAGCAGAGGCTTTTTTCTTTAACCAATATCTGTGGTCTCAAGACACCCTCTGGCTGGGCGCAGTGGCTCACACCTGTAATCCCAGCACTTTGGAAGGCCAAGGCAGGAGGATGACCTGAGGTTGGGAGTTTGAGACCAGCCTGACCAAAATGAGAAACCCCCATCTCTACTAAAAGCACGAACAATTAGCCGGGCATGGTGTTGCATGCCTGTAATCCCAGCTACTTGGGAGGCTGAGGCAGGAGAATCCCTTGAACTCGGAAGGCAGAGGTTTCAGTGAGCCAAGATTGCACCATTGCACTCCAGTCTAGTCAACAAGAGTGAAACTCTGTCTCAAAAAGAAAAAAGACATCCTCCAGAATAGAATTGTTGAGCATAAAATGCTAACCAAAATTGTATATGCTCTATTTCCAAAATCTCAAAGAGTGTTTCCATGATTTCCCCAGTGGTCACAATTTCCAGTTTGAGATAAAATAGGCTTGTGGGCTGGGTGTGGTGGCTCATGCCTGTAATCTCAGCAC
The DNA here is from genome assembly GCF_009761245.1 of Sapajus apella. Lineage (NCBI taxonomy): Eukaryota > Metazoa > Chordata > Mammalia > Primates > Cebidae > Sapajus > Sapajus apella. Next base: position 993,886 of record NW_022437022.1, read on the forward strand.
TTTGGGAGGCTAAGGCAGGCGGATCATCTGAGGTCAGAAGTACTAGACCAGCCTGATCAACATGGAGAAACCCTGTCTCTACTAAAAATACAAAATAAGCCAGGTGTGGTGGCACATGCCCACAATCCCATCTACTTGGGAGGCTGAGGCAGGAGAATCACTTACACCTGGGAGGTGGAGGTTGCAATGAGCCAAGATGACACCATTGCACTCCAGCCTGGGCAACAAGGCTAAAACTCCGTCTTAAAAAAAATAGCCTTGGCTGGGCGCGGTGGCTCAAGCCTGTAATCCCAGCACTTTGGGAGGCCGAGGCGGGTGGATCACGAGGTCAAGAGATCGAGACCATCCTGGTCAAAATGGTGAAACCCCATCTCTACTAAAAATACAAAAAATTAGCTGGGCATGGTGGTGCGTGCCTGTAATCCCAGCGACTCAGGAGGCTGAGGCAGGAGAATTGCCTGAACCCAGGAGGCGGAGGTTGCGGTGAGCCGAGATCGCGCCATTGCACTCCAGCCTGGGTAACATGAGTGAAACTCCGTCTAAAAAAAAAAAAAAAAAATAGCCTTGCGGAGTCACATAATCAGGAAAGGAGGTAGGAATATTGGTAAATGTAAATGTAAGCTCAGTAAAAAATTTACAAGTAAAAGTCTTCAGGGAGCCCACTGAATACAGAATCTGCTGGCCAAGTTATAATAGATTGGGGTGCTTAAGTTAAGACTCATAAAGTTGGGGGGTAAATCCCTTAAAATACGTTGTCTACAATTATGTGTATATGATTTTCTTGGAGAGAGGATCCCTAGCGTGTTTTTAAAAATTAGATTCTTGGCCGGGCGCGGTGGCTTACGCCTGTAATCCCAGCACTTTGGGAGGCCGAGGCGGGTGGATCACGAGGTCAAGAGATCGAGACCATCCTGGTCAACATGGTGAAACCCCGTCTCTACTAAAACTACAAAAAAAAATCAGCTGGGCATGGTGGTGCGTGCCTGTAATCCCAGCTACTCAGGAGGCTGAGGCAGGAGAATTGCCTGAACCCGGGACGCGGAGGTTGCAGTGAGCCGAGATCGTGCCATTGCACTCCAGCCTGGGTAACAAGAGCGAAACTCCGTCTCAAAAAAAGAAAAAAAAAATTAGATTCTTAAGGAGATCTGTAATCCAAAAAAGGTTAATGTCACAAAGTTAAATGAAGTGGACAAACTAAATTTGCAGAACAAATGAATTGATATTAACATCCCTATAAGAGTTTACACACAGAAAAAAATAACTTAAAGACACTCGAAGAGAAGTCTCTCTCTTTTTGTAGACTGCGGGAGGGATGAACCTGCTTCTCCAGGGATGACCGCAGCTCCCCTGTCCCTGGAACAAGCAGTTCTGACACTTTGTGTTGTGGATGGCTCCTGTCTTTTCTCTGCCCAGAGGGATGGAGGATGTGGGTTTCCCTGAGATCAAAGAACAAATGAGAGTGAGAGCAGGGGTCAGGGTGCTGGTAGGATGGGAGGCTTGGCCAGAGCAGGACACAGAGGACAGGATTTCTGACTTGGGAGCAGCGAGTGAGGGAGACCACTGGGTTTCCAGGGCTTCAGAAGTAGACAGGCCGGCAGCCCAGACATGGAAATACGGAAATCCAGGGCTAAGGGCAGGACTTGAAGGGACATGAATTATTTCCTAATTCCCTGGTAAGACGTAGTGGGGGGTACATCCCCCTGGCACTTAGCCTTATAAACTTTGAAGGCGAAGTGCCACAGTCACTACCTTTTACCAGGGAATTAGTTTATGTATATGGAATATATATGTGTGTATATGTAAAAGGAATATATATATATGAAGAATATATATGTGCATACACACACATACATACACACACATATATATATATGAAGAATATATATGTGCATACACACACATGCATACACACACACATATATATATGAATATATATGTGCATACACACACATACATACACACACACATATATATATGAAGAATATATATGTGCATACACACACATACATACACACACACATATATATATATGAAGAATATATATGTGCATACACACACATGCATACACACACACATATATATATATGAAGAATATATATGTGCATACACACACATACATACACACACACATATATATATATATGAAGAATATATATGTGCATACACACACACACATACACACACACATATATATATATATATTTTATTCTAGTAGGCTAAGACAGCAGATCAATATGCGTCAACTGTGTGGATTAAGAATTCAACTATTGTATTGTCACTAGCTGAAAGGGATGGGAAATGTTGAAGTTCTCCCAAAATAATGAAATGGCAGATTTCTTTCTCTTGAATTCAAAGTTATGATAAGCAATGATGGTGTCCAGTAAATAAGTATATATTAACACAGTACTTCATTGATATTTTCATTATAAATGTGACTTTTCTTCATGTAGAAACCCAGAACTAATAGAAATAAGTCAGTAAAATCAGACTTACAACGAATTTGATAACAGAAATTATCACACACAGAAAATGCAGTAAGTATATTAATATGGTTAAATAAATGTTAAAATGAAGTTCTAAATTGTAAATATTAGGAAACTATGAAAACGAATTAAGGCTGCTTGAAAAAGAATGAAATAGAGCCTTTAGAATGGAAAAATAAAATAAATGAAAGTGAATATTCAGTGAGTGGGTTGGACAATCAATTAGGCAAACCTGGAGATAGAATCAGCGAACTAGATAGAGCAAAAGCAACGACCTGAAATACAGCACTGCGAAACAGGGTCATAAAACATACGAGAGGGGTTTAGAGGGAGGGGAGGCAGAGCACGAAAGCCAAACGCTCTCTCAGTTATGAGACTGTTAGAGTAACAGGCCCAGAAAAGGCAAAATGAATACATAAAGCACGTGAAAAGATCCCCACATATATGGACAACATTTACAATAAAAAACAACCTCTTCAATACCTGATTCTGGGAGAACTGGATACAATTGGGTAGAAAAAAAATAACACGAATCAATTCTATATGGAGTGTAGATCTAAACGTTAAAAATAAACTGGTAGAGCTCGAGCTCTCCCTCTCTTTTTTTTTTTTTTTTTTTTTTTTGAGATGGAGTCTTACTCTCTCACCCAGGCTGGAGTGCAATGATGCAATGTCAGCTCACTGCAGCCTCCACCTCCTGGTTCAAGTGATTCTCCTGACTCAGCCTTCCCAGTAGCTGGGATTACAGGCACCTGCCACCACGCCCAGCTAAATTTTGTGTTTTTGTAGAGATGGGGTTTCATCATGTTGGCCAGGCTGGTCTGGAACTCCTGATCAGGTGATCTGCCCACCTTGGCTTCCCAAAGGATAGAGCTTTTAAAATATAATATAGGAAATAACTACTCTGCTGAGATAGAGAAAGAGTTTATAAGCAGGGAACAACAATTATTTAGCATTAAGAAAAATACTAATACATTAGACTACATTAAATTAAAACTACTTTTTTTCAAGGGATATCCCTGAATTAATTAAAAAGCAAGACAGAGTAGGATAAAATAAATACAGCATTTATAACTGACAACTGGCTTGTATCCAAAATATAAAAGAACTCCTACAAAGAAATCATGTGAAGAAACAACTTCACAGAGAAAAGCAAAGGAGATTTGAACAGGAAGTGCGGAAAGCGAGACGACCAAGTGGCCGATGAATCTGCAGACATGCTCATCTGCTCTAGTTACCAGAAATGCAAACCGAAATCAGTGACATATTATCATACCGATCAGAATGACTACGATGAACGAAGACGGACAATACTGGGTGCTTCAAGAGATGTGAGCAACCGGAATCCTTGAACACCGCAGGTGTAAATTAGCATCACTGCTTTGGAAAGCCATTGGCATGATCTTCTAAGGTGGGGCACAAAAATGCCCAGGAGTGCTGCAATTCCACCCTAGGCACATCGCTTGCAGGCTTCCTGCGCCAAGAGACAGATAACATTCAGAGCAGCACTATTTATGACAGCCGTGCACTGGAACCAATCCAGTGCCCATCGACAGTAGAATGGATAAGTTATGGAAATTTGAGAAAATAAAACCCTATACAGCAATGAAAGTGAAGGAACAGGCCATACTCAACCAATGACCCTCAAAGACCTCACAATCATAATGATGAATAGAATGACATGGACCCAAAGGAATGCAACCTGTGATCTTAATGAAAGTTCAAATAGAAGCAAAATCAAACAATTGTCTTATGGATGTGAGTTAGCTTGTGAAGCAATACAGAGAAGCAAGGAAGTAACTATCATAATTTCCTGGAAAATGGTTAACTCTTCCAACATTTTGTTGGAAAATTGGAAAAATGCTATTTAAAACCATAACATCCTTTTTTATACTCCTTACACTGGAAAATCTCTTAAAATCTGACAATATCGAGTATTGTCTAGGATGCAAAGCCAGGAGAACGCTTCCTCAATGTTAGTAAAATATAAAATTAGTGCAACCTCTTTGGAAAACAAGTCAGCATATTCTAAAAATACTGAAGACAGACGCTGCCTAGAAATTTCCCATCTAGGCTTACACTCACCTACAGGAAATTTTGCACATGAACATCAAAAGATTTAAGAATTTTCTCATGAATCTATGAGACAAATAGGAAAATTTAGACACTGGCTAGTTTTTAATGACATTAAGGAGGTCTTGTTTATTTTTTTTAGGTGTGATAATGGTATCATGGTTATGTTTAACCAAAAATAATCCTAGGTTTTAGGGATGCATACTGTAGTGCTTCCTTTATGGATGGAAAGGTGTCCAGGAATCCCTCTAAAATCATCTGGGGGTGGGGATGATTCGGGTGAGAAGACAGATGAAGCAATACTGTTCATGTGTTCATTACACTGTTCTCTACCCATCTGTTGAGCCCGTTCACCCACCCTCAGGTCTGATCTGCCTCCCCACGCCATTAGCAGGGAAGGCCAGTGCAGCAGACAGCCAGGAAGTCTGGACGGGGCAGAAACAAGGAGGTGAGGACCTTCCACGAAGCTGAGCGGAGTGGTCCCGCCTCTGTTCCTTTGCTTCTCCCTGTGTCGTTTAATGGATACATTAAACCATGTGACTTGAGCTTCTTAATTTGGCTGATGAGCTATTCTGTTTTGTGAGCTCTGTGACAGCTTTCCTGGGGTGAACTGGAAGGCCACTTTTGCATCAAGATCACTTCCCAGGAGCCTGTCACAGTCCAGCTTTCAGTAACCGCATCCTTAGTTGCAGTGCCGTGCACACTCCCTTCTAGCATGGGAGGAGAATGGTGAGGTCAGTTACTCATTTGCCTTATTTCTCAACCTCCTCTATTGGCATATAAACATGTTTTAAATTTTCAAATAACATGCCTCATATGTTACATATATGGCAGTCAGTTGAGGGGGGACCCATATAATGACGCCATCACTCAGTGTGGAAAGAGGTGCCATGGGGTGGGATGGGGGAGGATGGACATTAGTTTTGGATAAGGGAGACTGGATGACTAGGCACTAGTAAGTAGTCGGTTAATTAAAGACTAATTTAATTTTGTTAGGACTCGGGCTTCCCTACATACTGTTGATCTCAGATAAAGACTTGGGTGGCCAGACCGTTTTGACTGTCCAGTTAGAATCAACAGATTGAGGCAAAATCATTTTGGTTAAGAAAGAGGGAAAAAAGGATTTCTGAAAAGACAAGATGCCTCTAATAAGTGTTAACTGTTAATAATTGGTAAATATCTATTAACTCAGACCACTGTTAATTTCAATCTAATCTTTAAAGTTGCATAGTCTCCACCAAGAAAATGTGAGACAATTATCCAGCAATGGTGGCTTATTACAGTAACCTGGGCTACAGATCGTCCAGCTCAGGTGAACTCAGCTATCAATGTTTAGCTAAAACTGAAACAAAAGTATATAAAGTTTGTACCAAAATGCAAGTCAACAACTTCATCTAGCGCAATGTAAAAGCTAGAAGAAAGCTTGGCTGTGTTGGATTTATTAACAAATGTTATGCACAAAAACATATTTTCTTTTTAAGCAAATAAAATTTTAAAGCCACATACTTCACCTTTAAAACCTGCCCCTTTTATATAAGGGTCTGGTCTCTTCTCGATAGATCCAGGGGAGGAAAGAGCAGGCCCCAAGTTTCCAGCTGTCCAGACAGGCTGTGGGTATATTTCACTCCCTGGTAACATGAGAGGAAGTCAAGCCGCCCATGCTCGGTCTCTTCATCTCTAAGCGAGCCATTGGATCACCCCGTGAGCAGGCTGTGGAAGTCCGTAATGACTGGGATACTTTTCTTAAGGCACTTGGAACCCAGCCCCTTCCTGTTTTCCCTCCTCCTACTGTGCCTTCCCTGAGGATCTGAGAGTTACATCCCCTGGGTTTACCTCCAGTGCTATTACCTGGCAGTGACCAGTCAAGGCTCTAGATTTCCATAAAAGGAAATTCTGGCTCCCAGGTTTATGATCCTTATTTCTAAAGTAGGCCAGCGTGCGCTTTTTGGACAACCTTAAAAGCTCTGTAGGCTCACATTAGACCTGTGACTGGAAATGCAGGTGTGAGTCCTCTGCTGGTGAGCTCATCCAGCTCCGTGACTGCATACCACCCGTCTCCTGCCAACTCCCGGATGTATCAGCAGCTCGGACCTCAACTCTGAGCACCAGGAAATCCCAAGGCCTAATGGACCCCCTAGCATGGATGTGTCTCTCAACCTTCCACATCTAGCCTGTCCAGCAAATCCTGTGGGCTCTACCTTCGAAGTTTACCTAGAGTTCAACCCCTTCTTCCTGCCGACCTCGCTGGGCCAAGGAGAAGCTGTGTCTCACTCTAAGCGCTGCAGTGGCCCAGCTGGGTTCCCTACCTCGAGTCTCGCCCTGTCATTCTCAACACAGCAGCCAGAATAAGTCCCCTCCAGCCTCCCACCATCAGCCCCAGCTGCTCCCATGTGCGGCAGGGTGTGTGCACACACACACTCACCTCCACTGGGTCCACTCCTTCCAGCCCTGCCTTGCTGTTCCTGGAACACACTAACTTAACTTTGGCTTCAGCCTCCTTGCTTCTCTAGAGCTGGGCACCCCCACCAAGCGCTGTCCTTCCCCTTGCCTCATTCAAATGCCTTCCATGCAGGGGAGCCATTGCCTGGTCTTCCTTAGAATGGCTGTCCCTGTTCAATGGACCCTTTTGTAGCAAGCTCACCCTTAACTGAATATTCCACCCCTTCCTTGTGCATTGCCTAGGGCCTCCCACTAGAATGGAAGCTCCCTCAGGCCAGGGAGTTCTCTTTGCTCACTGCAGTTTCCTCACAGAGCTGTCCCTGCACGCACAAGGTGCTCAATGGATGTTGCGTGAACGAGGAAATCTGTTACCTGAAGGAGAAGAAATTCACAGAACAGCTGCAGAAGATGAACTGAACTGTAGAAACCAGGGGACCAAGGAGGAAAGGTTGAGGGTTTGGCCTTCCTGACTCCATGGCTCCCACCTGGGCTAATCTGCTCCAGTGACCGGGAGCTGGACCTAAAGGACTGTGCTTCCCAGTGGGGTGCCTTGGACCACGCCAGAAACTCTGGGAGGAAACTGCGCCCACAGGCTTCAGTCCTGGCACCTTCAGGCTTCCACCGGAGGGAGGCTGAAGTTCTGCCCTCCTTTGTTCTCTTGTGGCATTTGTTGAGAGGTTACTTTATCTCTATGTAGCTACCTGGGAGCACCCCGCTAGGATTAAGGAGTGGAAATGCAGTCTCAAACATCCTCTACTTTATGGGGACTTGGGAGGAGAAACCGGGCTTAGGAGACTTTAGGAAAAGCCATCATTGTAAAGAAGGATGATGATGAAGCTGATGGAGCAATGATGTACACGCCTAATGAAGAAAGTGAAATGTCAAATCACATCACAAATCGAATGGTAATCGTCAATATTACACATTCCTGTGGACTGAATTGTAAGGGCACTTGGAAAAATTAAAAAGTTAATTAGCTGTGGGGACAGAGCTAGGAGTCACTAAAAATTCCATCATTTATTCTTCCATTCCATTGGCAATGACTAAATGCCTACTGTGAAACCTGCTGGGTTGTTGGTATCACAGGCGTGTATTTTTTAAAAAAGAAAAGGTTGCCACTTTTCCTCCTCCCCATCTGACCAGAAGATGAGAAAACACTTAAGAAAAGAAATAGCCTAAGTAGAATATAATCCTTTATCAATACCTTGAACTCTCAGAGAGATATATACATACATTACTGTTTCCAAAAGAACACAAAAAATTTGTCAAACCTATTTATAGTGAAAGAACAAATGGAGAGGGAAGCCAAAATACATATAAATCATTTTCTTGGCCAGGCGTGATGGCTCACGCCCGCAATCCCAGCACGTTGGGAGGCCAAGGAGGGCGGATCACCTGAGGTTGGGAGTTCAAGACCAGCCTGGCCAACGTGGAGAGACCCTGTCTCTACTAAAAATACAAAACAATTAGCTGGGTATGGTGGTGCATGCTTGGAATCCCATCTACTTGGGAGGTGGAGACGGGAGAATCGCTTGAACCTGGGAGGCGGAGGTTGTGGTGAGCCAAGATTGTGCCATTGCACTCCAGCCCGGGCAACAAGAGCAAAACTCTGTCTCGAAAAAGGAAGAAAGAAAGAAAAGAAAAAGAAAGAAAGAAAGAGAAAGGAAAGAGAAAGAAGAAAAGACAGAAAGAAAGAAAAGAAAAGAAAGAAAAAGGAAAGAAAGGAAAGAAAAGAAAGGAAAGAAAGGAAGAAAGAAAGAGAGAGAGAAAGAAAGAAAGAAAGAAAGAAAGAAAGAAAGAAAGAAAGAAAGAAGGAAAGAAAGAAAATAATTTTCTTTCCTGGGTATGGTGGTTCATGCCTGTAATCCCAGCACTTTGTGAGGCCGAGGCAGGAGGATCACTTGAGCCCAGTAGTTCAAGATGAGCCTGGGCAACATAGCAAGACCCTGTCTCTACAAAAAATAAAAAATTAGCCGGATATGTTGGCATGTCCCTGTGGTCCCAGCAATTTGGGAGGCTGAGGCAGGAGGATCTCTTGAGTCCTGGAGGCTGAGGCTGCAGTGAGCTACTGCACTCCAGCCTCAGTAGCAGAATGAGATATGATCTCAAAAAAAAAAAAGGTTTTCTAGATTGGACATAGCTTTTGAGGCTAAGGATGACGGAAATGGCTGAGTGCTCATCATTCAGTGCGCCTGTTTTGCCTTTCTCCGGAAGGTGTTCCCAGAAGCACACGTTGAGAGTGAAGAAGATACTAGTAACCTCCATCCTCTGCAGGTCTGTTAATTGAAGTGCCTTCTAAAGGACTCAGAAAACTATGTCTGTGGTTCTATGCTAGGCAGGCAGTGAACCAATGTATTTTAGGGGGACCATTCCTCACTTCAGGCTATAGCTGAAAACAACACCCAGAATTGATTTTTTTAACTTTCACAAACCTTTGTATGAAGCCAACCAACTTTCCTAGGTCACAAACTGTGAAAGAAACTCAGGCTAAAGATACCACATGATTTTCCCATTTTAAGGCCACAATTTACCGGATCTTAGCCCTACACTGTAGCCAACTAGCCACATTAGGTTTCACTGTATGTATTTCCTGTTGTAATAACAACATTCTCACATTTTTAGGTTTCAAGGTTTCAGTTAGGTTTCATCATCTTAGCACAGTTTTGCTTTCCCACAAACATGAGAAATACACGAAAATATGGTGCTGTGCGTTCAAACCTCTCCAGGCAGCACTGCACGAAGCTCCTTCACACCCCTGCTTTCCGTTCACTGCCTCTCGCCTTAATCCCTCTAACACTCAATGAAGCTCTGTAGCGATGACCGTGATACAGATTTCTTTTTAAAGCCGGCTCCCGAAGTCAGCGTGTTTGAATGTTATCCACTGAGCTGATAATCATACAATGAGTTAATCCTTGTCTTCTTACTCTTATTTTGGAATTACCATAGTCCACTAGCATAACCTGGAATTCTAGTTCCACACTAACTGTAACCTTGGGCAAACTTCTTCACCTCACTGATGTGCATTTCCTTTCATCATGATCTTTTTTTAAGGAGGGGGATAACAGTACTGACTTCACAGAGTTCTCCGGAAACTCAGGATCATGTGTTTAGGCTGAAGCATGGTTTGGCTTCTGTTTCTCTCTCGTTTCCGTACTTGAGTTCTAGTTCACCGTCTCAGCCTGGATTGGAAGTTATTTATGTGGTGGGATTTTCTTCCCCCAGCTCCTATTACTGTCTTTCAGATTTTTTTTTTAGATTTCAAAAGTATTTAAAGTCAACCAGTTTCCCCACCACTTCCCTTTTCCAAACACACACGCACTGGAGTGCAAGCACATTCACACCCACACACTCACACACACTCAAGTGAAAGCACACACAGTCACTCACATACACTCGAGTGCAAACACTCGCACACACACATACCCATACACACACTTGAATGCAAGCACACACACCCCCACACTTACACGCACTCACACTCACACATCCACACAAGTGCAAGCACACACACCCACACTCACACATACTCGAGTGCAACAAGCACACTAACCCCCACACACGCACACTCACACTTGAGTGCAAGCACACCCACACCCACACACACTCGAGTGGAAGCACACACATCCCACACATGCACACTTACATATTCACACACACTAGTGTAAGCACACTCACAGCTCCCACACATACTCGAGTGCTAGCACACTCACACCCTCCACAACACACACACATACACACTCGAATGCAAGCACACTTACACCCACACACACTCACACATACACACACTCGAGCACAAGCACACTCACGCCCACACACTCACATACACACACTCGAGTGCAACCACACTCACACCCACACACATTCGAGTGCAAGCACACTCACACCCACACAGTCACACATACACACTCTAGTGCAAGCACACTCACACCCACACATAGTCACATACTCGAGTGCAACCACACTCACCCACACACATTCGAGTGCAAGCACACTCACACCCACACACTCTAGTGCAAGCACACTCACCCACACACACATAGTCACACATACACACTCGAGTGCAACCACACACCCACACACATTCGAGTGCAAGCACTCTCACACCCACACACTCACACCCACACTCGAGCGCAAGCACACTCACACCCACATACACTCACACCCACACACTCAAGTGGAAGCACACACACCCACACACACTCACACATACACATACACACACTCGAGTGCAAGCACACCAGATTTCTTTAATAAGCACTTGTATGAATATGGTGGGTGGAAGAGAAAAAACTTGTTTCTACTTTTCACACGCTTTGTTTCTACTTCTTACATATTTAACCTAGTCTAGTGGAAATAACCTGTGTTTAATAAGACAAATCAGAAATCGAAATGCCACTCACTCATTTTTTTCCTTTCTCTGAGTTGCCTTGTCTGTACAAGAGGGGATACTACCTCCCCTCCATACCTAAATAATGTATGCACAATTCCTTGCACATAATAGGCGTCAGTGACGTCAGCTCCTTCTAGGGTTCTGAGACTGGGACAGGTTGTCACCTTGGAGCTGTGAATGTCGGTCGTAGAATGTGCTAATTCTCAATTCCAAATGGGCCTTTCTCTCACGAGATGAAGTCGCCGTGGTGGGAACCACTGATTCTAAATCTGTTCTCACAGGTGTGCGAAGTCCTTCTCCTTTGTCCCATTTTTACTCTCAGTCTGGTACTTGATCTGTAGGGAGGGCAGCTCTTAACTCCCGCCCCCTTGGGCAGCCTCAACCCAGGCGTCCCTCTGGGTCTCTCACCCTGGTCCTCCCATTACCTCCCGGCTGCAGCCTCCTCCCCTCCCTCCCACCACTGACAAGTCCTTCTGCAGATTTCAGCTCTTTTCTGCCCTTGTCTTCCGATTTTTCCACTGCCCTTCATCAGCCCTTTCAAAGTATTCTTATAATTCGATCACTGCTTTATTCGCTTTTTTATTCGTTGTCTTCACCTGCAGTATTGATGGGAATTTCTGTGGGAACCCTCTAAAAGTGCTCCATTTTTAGAATGACTGCAAGTCTTTCCTGGAGTTCTCCCTGCCCGTTCCCTTGGAGGTATTGCAATCCCATGCATTTCCGCCCTGTTTGATCTCTCCTCGTTTGTGTTCCCACACCACAGACTCAGCACTTGGTCTCACCTAACATTTCCTGCCAGTCTTCCCCCTGCCTGCGGTCACATCCCACTTGTTCTTATTAAATAGGCAATTGTGGCTTTCGAGTCTCTACTATCATTCAAATTAGACTGTCTTTTGCTCAGTTTGCTGATCTCAAATTTGCTTCAAATTCGGACACTTTATAAGCCCCATAGGCTGCCTTTTCTCAGGTGCCCAGGGGCTCTGCGGGTCCTGCACTCCGCCTTCCTGAGTGTCCCTTGTTCAACAGGGAGAGCTGCCTCCCTCTGACTCTGGGGCGAGCCCCGCCCCTCTCCTCTCCGCCGCGGTTTCTAGGGAGCTCCTACTGGTTTCTCCCACTCCTGCTTCCTCGGGCAAGTGTCAAGCCCTAGTGCAGAGCTCAGAGCCTGCCCGCCCTGTGGATCCCTTCGAAACAGCCGTCACAGTGTGTTCTGATCAGGGACATCGTGTCAACCTTTCCTGCTAAATGGTGATGATGAAGTTGGAGCTGGTCCAGCGGAGTACGTGTGTGTACGTCTATCTGCATTTATTTCCAACATTCTTTTCTGCCAGAGAATTTGCTGGAGCCTTCATATTTCATTCAGGGCCAAAATAGGATTTTCAAAATTAGTTGTAGAGGAGGAAGAAAGAAAATTTCCAATAGTATGACATACATAGGAGTATAAATATGAAGGACATAATTGCATGGGGTCCCAGTCCTGATTACTGGAGTCACTGTCAGCCTGCAAGCATGTTCCTGCCCCCTTTCTCCAAGCTTCCCTTGGAATAGCTCACATGTAGTAATTCTTAAGATCTCATTTAAGACACAGTTTTCACTGGAAACCCTTCCTTTGCTTTCTCCAAAAACACCTACTTGAATCAATCAGCGAGTTGTTACAGAAGGGCCCTTGGAGTTTCAGAGGCATCCTACATTTTAGTCAATGTGAAGGATTGCCATTTTTCTCCTGATTAAAATGCTCAGTGGCACATGCCCAGTGGATTTGAGTACAGTGCTAATGCGTCTTCTTAGATAGACATGTTACTGCATTTCAGTGTTGCCAATGCAACCACCCAGTGAAGACCTGCTGAGTCCCTGCCATGAGTCGAGGGCTGGTTTCACAGTGAGTAGGGCAGGCCCCACACCTCTGTCTTCCCAAGGTATCTGTAAAAGGGGCGTCCTTCCAGGGCCCCTGAGAGTGCAGCCCAGCAGGAGGCATGCTGGGCAGTCACCCCCATATCAGAGGACAAAGAAGGAGAAGAAAATATCGGGGAGACTCCCAGAAAGGGCCAAAAGAGAAGGGGGGAGAGGGATTACTCATAAGACACAGAGAAGCAGCCTTGGGAGAAAATAAACCATGGGCACCAGAAGTTGCAGAAAACCGTGGCCTCTAAGAAACAGAAACAAGACTTGAAGGAGCAAAAAGCCTGCTCCAGAAGGCAATGGAAGGGACACGGAGATGACGAGGGACATGGAGGAAATAGGGATTACCAGAAAACTGAGGCTACAACAGAGAAATAAAATCTGCATTGGAGGCTGTAAACACCAAAAGTGACATGGAGGCAAATTGACAGAGTGGTGTGGAAAAAACATTTCACAAGCCATTTAATATATGCAGAAAGATCTAAGAGCTGAAACAACTTGGTGGGGGAGGGGAAGAGGTGGGAGAATAGGCAAGGGTCCTCAGATTTGGAAGCACAGATAAGCCCTGAGGTGGAAACAGTGCTTGCCATCATACCAGTCAGAACTGAAGAGACTCTAGTTGGAAAGGGCTTTCCGTGCAGGCCAAGCAAAATCGGTAAAAGATTCCCACCGAAACGTATCGACAAGAAACTTATCAACCACCAGGGATTGAAAAAATTAAGTATCCAGGCAGAAAACCTCAAGCTACCCTTCTCTACCGAGGAAGAGGTCAAAATCCAGCAGCCATTGACTTCTCTTCTGGAACCTTGAATTCCAAAACACAGAGCGGAAGCGCTAGAGTTTTAAGGAGAAATGTTTGGGATCCTCACATTCCCAAACATTCAACCGGCCAGGTTGGTTTGTTTTTAATGTGTGAACTCCTGTCACTAAAACAACCACACATTGTCATGTGTGACAAAGCCCACTGACTTTGACAAAATTGCACGGATGGGATCTGGTTTTGAGATGCAGCCTGGGCTGACCGTCAACTCTGCGTCTACCCCAGGGGCCCTGCAGCCTCCCTGCGGTTCAGGCAGCACGGCACCGCACCGAGCCTTCTCCAAGTGGCAGGGAGGGGCCGGCTGTGCACAGGGTGGGATCACTGTCACTAAAGGAAGACTTTAAAACACCAAGTCTCTGTTCTTTCCCACAAAACCACAGCCACCCAAACAACCCAATGGCCTTTAAAAAATTTTCAATGGTAAAGAGTCTAAAGAATTATGTTATCCACCTTTGAAAGCAAAAACAAAAGACACTGGGTTTCTTTTAATGGGACAGACAAATAAACCAACTGGTGGCAGAATTATTGGCCATGAGACACGGCTGTTATCGCTAATGCAGAAGCTGTGAATGTTTGCATCAAGCCTGCTTATTCAGTGTGGGAGACGGAGCTCAAGAGAAGAGCAACATGAGAAAAAGATGAGGAAAACACCCCAAATATGAACATTGCTTAGTGCTTGAGGTTAGCATTTGTGTACATAGATAGAGACATCTACAGCCAGCCCTCCACTGCCACAGCTTCCATATCTGTGGTGGCTGAATTGATAGAAAACATTCTAAATCGCCTCCTCCAAATAATAAAACAATAAAAATCATGCAAATAAAAAACAACACAGTATAACTACTATTTGCTTAGCATTTATATTGTATTAGGTATTGTAAGTAATCTAGAAGTGATTTCAAGTTCATGGAGAAAGTCCGTAGGTTATATGCAAATATCATGCCAAGGGACCAGGACATCCCTGGATTTTGACATCTTTGTCAATCCCCCATGGAAACTGAGGGTGTCATTATTACATATGTATGAAGACAGACACATATATAATATTTATACAAGGGGCACACACATAATCAGAAAATAAATCCATTTTTTTCTTGCAGAAAAAGAGACTAGAGTGTGGGGTTAAGAGTCGCACAAGGCTGTCCTCGCCCCTCTTCCTGAAGCCTGTTACAGCTTCATTGCTGCCTGCTCCTAAAGATAAAAGGCTTTGCTTTTTCGGAAGGGATTGGGCCGGGGAAAACTGCCTCTCTTGAGAGTTGAGTGGGGTGTACGTTTGTTTTTTCTTATAAATGTTTCAAGCATGTTTTTTTGGAGGACAGTTGCATCCTGAGGCCCGGCCATAAGGCTTTGTCTTGTTTTTCTTGAAGGCTGGGCTTCCCAAGGGGAGCTAGACCTTGGAGCAAAACAGCTGGCGGTGCTTCAGCCCCTCTTTCCTCCCAAGGAAGCGCATTGTTATTAACTGGGAATTCTTTATAGCCAGGCTGGAGGAAGTTTTTGGCTGTAAACTGTCATGCACTGCAGCCTTCGCTGAAAAGGCAGAGGGAGTGGGCCCGGTCCTGAGAACCGAGGAACAAAGATCAGAAAATCAGCCAGAGAAAGGGGAGGAAAAATAATCGTTAGAAAGTGAAGACAGGTGACACTACACAACTTGTGGCTAAAGTCGGCAATTTCCAACCTCTGCCTCCCCCAACGTGTGTGGCTCAGTTCCTGGGTCAATTTACTCTTCGATGCTGCGGACGTTCTCTCTGGAGGGCAGACATTTTATTGCGCATGTTAGAAATGGAATATTATTTCCTGCGGGAGTTTTATTCTTATTTGGCCGTGCCCCTCCTGTTCGGAACAGTTTTAGAGCGATCCATTAAACGCTCCGGTCTTCCTTGGCGCTTTCCGCCTGTGGGAAACACGGCCGCCAGGCAGTCGGAGCGCATGGGAGGGATCCGGCCTTGGGGACTCCTTCGCCCCGAAGCCGCAGGAGATGTTTCGCTCTAGTGCCTGGGGTTCCGAGGCCCTCACCTGCCTGGGACCCACCCCCGTTCCTCCGCCACCTCCCTTCCACTTTTCCCTTTATCCTATCCTCAGGAGGCCTTGGGTCACAGCGACAACCTCTTAGACATTTTGATACCCGGAGTAAGGAGAGTGACGTGCACCAAGCTCTCCCCGAAAGCCCAGGCCCCGACGGGCCGGTGAAGGCACTTCAGGGGGGTCCGGCGTCAGGAGCAAATGAGGTCCTTTTGGTGCCTCTTTCCAGAAGGAAACGTCCCCCTTTGGGTCAGCCCCCTGGGAATTTCCTTGCATCCCAAACAAAAGACTATAAGAAATGTGGACCTGGACCAGACGCCCCGGCTTCCGGAGTCGTCGGTGTCAGCCGGAGAGGCGCGAGGAGGAGCCCTGTGCCTCGGGGCGGCAGGCACCCTCCCCCGGGACTGGCTGCTGGGGGCCTTCTCCACACCGCAAGGCGGGTCGATTCCTCGAGTCCCGAGTGGGGATCCCTCCGGTGGCTTCACAAGCAATTCCGGACCCCGGAGCAAGCCCTGCCGGGCGAGGGGCACGGGTCAGGGAAACTCAGCGCGGGTCGCAGATACCAGGTCAGCGGGAACACCCGGGTGCTAGGACGCAAGGCTGCCCTGAACCCGCCGCCCCACCCGACGCACCGGCTTTCTCCAGAGGGGGCAGGGGTGGAGTGCGCGCCAAGGAGACCGGGAAACTGAGGCTGCAACCCCAGGCCTAGTCCAGCGAATGGGCGAGGTGTGCAGAAGCGCAAAGCCAGGCACTGAACCGGGGAGCTTCCGCCTCCTTCCCCCTTCCTGGGCGCCCGTTTTAGGAGGATTGTTACTGTTTAAAGAGACCCCACTGAACTATTTCCTGCTCATTGTCACCTCTCCTTCGCTGTCCCCGCGGAAGTTCTCACCGAAAGGTAATAAAACCACCGCTGCCGACACCGCTTGGCGCTGCTGCGGGGCGGGGAAAGCGGCCTGAGCCCCGCCAGCCCGGTCCCACTCCCACCTTCTGCGAAAGCAATGACACAGCAGAAGCCACGCACACGCCTGGGCACCCTCGGTGCACGCGCAGACCTCGGCATCAAGTCCGACGCTTCCTAGAAGGGGTCGTTTTGCTATTGCTTATTTCCGTCCATTTCCCTTTCTGCGCGCGGAGCTTCCTTTTCCAGACGGTGAGAGCCGCTGGACACCCAAAGCCGGGGCGGGCTGATCCACGATCCTAGGTGTCCGCGACGCCGCCTGGAGCTCTGTGGCGACTGGTGCACTGGAAACTACCAGAATGGAGAGTTGAGGCGTCGGCGGCACCAGACGCGCACGGCTGAGGCGAGTCGAGCACGGCGGGTCCCAAAGCCGGGCAGAGTGCGCTGGTCCCTGGGAGGGGAGGGAGGCGCGCCTCGAGCGGGGACAGATGAGGCCGCGCGGACGTTCCAGACTGGCGCGGCTGCGGGATTCCGGCGCGCTGAACAGCGAGGAAGACCTCGTGCGCGGGAGTCGGGGAGCATCGCCCGCGGCCGGGCAGCCCCTCGCGGAGGTGCGCGTTGGGGCGGGCCAGGACGTCCAGCTCCTCCTTCCTCCGCTTTGATGGAGGTGCAAACATTTGGGGGAGGGCGGGGGTGTAGGGGCTGAGCCGGGGCTGGGCGGGCTGGGGCCTAGGATTTACAGGAAACAGGCGCGCGGGAGCTCATTGTTGGCCCCGGGCCTCCCAGACCCGCCCGGCCCGGTCTGATATGGCCGCTCTCGGCCAATGGGCGGCTGCCCAGCACTTCAAAGCAAGCGCGGCCCAATCCGCCGGGTCCCCCAGCAGCGCCGCCACGGCTCTATTTATGGGGAGGGCACCGAATTTCGGTCCCCAGAGATCTACTCTAGTAGCGCCTTGGGGAGTTCAAGTGGAATAACCTCTCCCCACCCATCTCCCCGGTCTCCTCCCCCCAAGTCTCGGTCCGCGCCTTCCTCCTGGGTCTGTGCCGGACCCCGGAGTCGTCTCAGGTCTCTGTCTGAGGGGCCCCTTTTCTCGGAAAGGCGGCGGCCGAAACGGGGGAAGGTGGCTCTCAGGTAGCGAGTCTGGGCTTCGGGACGGCGGGGAGCGGGGGCGGACGGGAGGATGAGCTCCCCCGGCACCGAGAGCGCGGGGAAGAGCCTGCAGTACCGAGTGGATCACCTGCTGAGCGCGGTGGAGAGCGAGCTGCAGGCGGGCAGCGAGAAGGGCGACCCCACAGAGCGCGAGCTGCGCGTGGGCCTGGAGGAGAGCGAGCTGTGGCTGCGCTTCAAGGAGCTCACCAACGAGATGATCGTGACCAAGAACGGCAGGTGGGTGCGCGCTCGGAGCACGCGTGCGCCGCGCTCTCCAGCGCCCGGGCAGCTTGGGGAACTGGCAGGGTCCTGCAGGTCGAACCCTTTTCCTCCTGGAGGAGGGCTTTGTGTTTGTTCCCGCTCTGGTCAACGCCCTCGAGTGGATTATCCATAAGCCTCTCTTCTGGGGCTTTCTCCGCGGAAGCTTGGGGAGGAGGAACGCGCACCCCAGGGTTTCGACCTTGGAGGCATCCCGGGACCCGCGAGGCGCGCCCCGGCCCCTGCCTGGCCCCGCGGGCTATGGCCTCCGGCACTGAATCCCTTCGTCAGGTCCTCTCCGCCCCTGCCTCCCAAGGCCGGGGAGATGGTGCGGCGGCCACCTGGACCTGGTAGGGCTCGGGGAAGGGGGAACGTGGGAGTCACCCTTGGACATTCCCCAGGGGGCTTCTCTGTGCCCCAAAATAACAGAGGCCTCTGTGCCCAGCTTTGACCTCCGGCCTACCCGGTCAGAGTCGGGGTCCTCCTGCGCCCGCCCCGTGTTTTCCAGGCGGATGTTCCCGGTGCTGAAGGTGAATGTGTCTGGGCTGGACCCCAACGCCATGTACTCCTTCCTGCTGGACTTTGTGGCGGCCGACAACCACCGCTGGAAGTACGTGAACGGGGAGTGGGTGCCCGGGGGCAAGCCCGAGCCGCAGGCGCCCAGCTGCGTCTACATCCACCCCGACTCGCCCAACTTTGGGGCCCACTGGATGAAGGCTCCCGTCTCCTTCAGCAAAGTCAAGCTCACCAACAAGCTCAACGGAGGGGGCCAGGTAGGTGTGCGGAGCCCGCCAGGCCTGGGACGAGCGGGGAGGGGCCGCGCTGCGCCTTCTGCCCGGGAGCTGTGGGAAGGGACGCTGCTTGGACTGGAGGTGACGTCTGCCCAGGAGAAGCTGCCACAGCCTTCTCTAATTACGCCTTTAGTGCTGTTTATACTAAGCTGATAACATCCACGAGCGGGAGCACTCCCCTTTGAAGGTCTAGAGCTTTGGGGGAACTTCTGTGTCTAGCCCTAAACTCTCCTAGGGGCGAAGAAAGTATTAGCCTTGATGACAAAGTCTCATTTAAAGTTAAACAGGCTCTACGGTACTTACTGCCTGGAGTCTCAACAAACTTGTAAAGTCGTGCTTTGCTAAAAAACATTCTTTAGTAGGGGAGTGTTCATGGAAGACCCCAGGTTAGGCAAGTTGCAAACAAGCCCAGGCTTTAAAAAATGTCTGTAGCCTTCCGGGAAGCCTTAGTACTTTATTTCACCAGGTGAAATGATTTGTGATGACCACTCATTGCTTTTAATGCTGTGTAGCATCTCACATCCCTTTCCCATACAGACTGTGGGAGAAGCACGTATAAACCGCGGAGAAGCCTCTGGCGGAACCCCATTTGCCTCAACAGTAGAGACACTTTCTTGGGAGCCAGAGGACTTTCTGCATTCTGGAGAAATGGATGTTTTGCTGTTTTAACACAGGACTTTCAGTGCCACCAATCCTGTATCTGTCTCCCTCAGATCATGCTGAACTCCTTGCATAAGTATGAGCCTCGAATTCACATAGTGAGAGTTGGGGGTCCACAGCGCATGATCACCAGCCATTGCTTCCCTGAGACCCAGTTCATAGCAGTGACTGCTTATCAGAACGAGGAGGTGAGAGGGACAGAGGCGGGTGCTTTCCCGGGTGCGGTGTGCGCCACCGGCTCCGGAGATTCTCGCGGAGTGGGGAGAGGCCCTAACTGCACTGAGAGCAAGGCTTCCTGCCCTTTCACATAATTTTCTGGGGTTTGAAATGGAGGCACAGGGGAGGGCTGTATAAAAGAAGTCCCCACTGAAACGTTCTCCCCTTGAATTCTCCATAAAAGTGGAGAAATATCTGCTCAAAATAAAAAGATGCATAAAGCATTCAGGTTAAATGGTGTGAGAATTTCTTGAGAACAAGACTTGAGTGAGACAGCCGCTTGTCCTTCCTTGGAAATCTTCCCCAAAGGGTGGGGGGCAACCCCTGAAATCTCTGCAGTGTGAAGACTCAACTAGATACCAGCTGCTGCAAAGGTGTCTGTCAGTCTATACCTAAGCCCAACCCCAAAGTACTGAAAATTCGGGATGAAGTGGATGCATTGTTAGTGTGGACCACACACTGGGACTCTCAGACCATGACTTCCTAAGCAGCCCTGGCTTGCATTTTCAGCCATTTCTGATTTTTATATACATGGAACATAGCGGCAGGTTAAATTTGTTGTGAATGCCACTCAGAACATTGGCATTGAACATTTTTCATAAACACACTACTGTTTACAATTACTCAGCTATTTCAGTTCCAAATAGAAAACTGTGTGTGGAAAGAAGACTGATTTTATTTGAATATTTAAAAGCGGTACTGGCGTTTCTCAATTTCTTGGTGCCAAAATAAATCCCCTGACTAATAGGCAATATACTAGTAAATGCAATTTCTTGTTTTTCAGATCACAGCTCTTAAAATTAAGTACAATCCATTTGCAAAAGCTTTCCTTGATGCAAAGGAAAGGTGAGAGAATTCTAACTATAAATACCCTTGGGCAAAGAAGTATGCAGAAAGATGAAATATTGCTGCACTTTTCTGAATTTCCTTCTTTCTGACAATTCAATATACTTCTTTTGACAGAAGTGATCACAAAGAGATGATGGAGGAACCCGGAGACAGCCAGCAGCCTGGGTACTCCCAATGTACGGTTTGTTGCATTTCGTTGTGTCATTCCACGTCGGGACTAGACTTTCTGCAAGCTGGGAGGTGGAGATGGAGAAGACAAGGGGGCTTCTGGGTGCGCTTGGGATGTAAGATTGCCTTGCCGAGCAAGGTCTTGGCCCTGTGATGTCGAAGCTGTGTTGCCCATCTAACCTCTGCTCTAATTGGGGCTGTGGGTACTCTCCTGGGTGCTTTTGTTTTGCCCTGAGGCAGCTGCCACCATGCTTGGGGTGGATCACTGAGACCTAGCTGAGTGTTCAGACTCTCTCCTGTATCAGGCAATAGGAGAATCTAGCTTGTTACATCCTCTGTGAGGCTTTCGTAAATGATTGAAGAGCCATCTTCCCAGTGATGCGTAGGAAGAAAATTTTTCCTTAGCCCTTTGGTTCTAGGGATGACTCACTGGTTCCTGCTGGTTTTGTTGGCAGCAGTGGCTCTGAGGTTGGGAGAGCTGGCTTTAAGTCTAGCTCCTTCTAGGAGTTCAGGAGTCAGAGTGCAGGATAGAGGATTACATAGCAGCATCTGTTGGGAGAAAGGGCTCCATCTGATCCCCAATGTGTCCTCTCTACCTGGGAAGGGGACTTGGAGATGTTAAACAATGGACATGGTGCCGCTGACTGGTCAAGAGGCTGATGAACAAGCAGGGCACACTCCTCCTTTCACAGGCGTTTGTATTTTTCACCATTTCCTAGGCTGATGGAACAACCAGGAGGGTAGTGACCTGAGTAGAGTGAGCCAGTGCTCTGGCCATGGCCGGCTGGGCAGTGAGGGCACGTCCGCAGCCTTCCTTTCAGTGCTGCCTGGAGAATTGTTAGTAGTTTGGAAATTAAAGCCAGAGTAGTTTTTCCACTTGGGATTGCTGAATTACATCAGGAAACCTTAAACAGTATAGAAGAGGTCGGCGCAGTGGCTCACGCCTGTAATCCCAGCACTTTGGGAGGCCCAGTCGGATGAATCATTTGGGGTCAGGGAGTTCAAGACCAGCCCGACCAACATGGTGAAATGCCATCTCTACTAAAAATATAAAACTTAGCCAGGTTTGGTGGTAGGCATCTGTAATCCCAGCTACACAGGAGGCTGAGGCATAAAAATCGCTTGAACCTGGAAGGTGGAGATTGCAATGAGCTGACACTGCACAAGTGCACTCAAGCCTAGGCAATAGAGCAAGGCTCAGTCTCCAAGGAAAAAAAAAGAATGAAGAAGAAATTGTAGTTTTAGAGGAAGGAAGGGCAGCCCTGGAACCACTTTCTGATTCTCCTGGGGAGAACGGGGGGAGCCTAAACCTGAAGAGCAGTAAACTACTCCACCCCCTTCACCCCCAGCTCAGAAGGCAGCTCCTAGTCCCAGAGGAGGAGAAGGGGAGGGCACCCTTGTCTAAGCACTACCCCACCTCTTTTTCTGCCTCTGGTCACATTGTTTTCATGCTTAGCTGAGGAAAGCTGACTTGCCTTGGGGAGTATTAATCTCAAAAGTGATCTAGAGGATTCTCAGGAGGAAGCAGCTTGGGTTGTCTGAGGCCAGGCTCCTGGGTTTACTCAGGTACCCATAGGATTAAAAGCTTTGGGTTACCTGTGGTAAGAGAGGAGGAACTAATGACCTCAGATTCCTTGTGAGGTGGACTGTGTCCTAAGTATGAGACACTCAGGGTGTTCACTCCATCAGGGACTCCTGAGGGGGAGGTGGGAAGTCCCTGGCTCTGCTCTGCTCTCCGTGATGATGCACAGAGCAGTAATGCCGGTCACTCAGCACTCTTTTCTCACAGCAGGGGGGTGGCTTCTTCCTGGAACCAGCACCCTGTGTCCACCTGCAAATCCTCATCCTCAGTTTGGAGGTGCCCTCTCCCTCCCCTCCACGCACGGCTGTGACAGGTACCCGGCCCTGAGGAGCCACCGGTCCTCGCCCTACCCCAGCCCCTACGCTCATCGGAACAATTCTCCAAGTGAGTCTGAAGCCTCAATCTGCCAGGGCTTGGTGGGGGGCTGCAAGGACACTTGGGGAAAGGCATTCTGCAGGGTCCAGAATCTAAAAAGAAGATGGTTCCCTGGAACTCACACCTAAGCCCAGTTTTTTAGTGGCTCAAGAGAAGACCTTCAGTGTATGTCTCCACGCTGCCACTGCTGGGTCAGCCACAGAGACCCAGAGCAGAGGCCTGCATTCTCACATGGGCCTTAGAGTTGGTGCTTTGGGTTTTGAAAATGACAAATTCCTGGGCCCCTCCATAGACCCGTGGTTGATCCTTAGAAGTAGAGACCAGGTCTGAGTCTTTTGTGACTGTCTCTAAAGTGACGATGGAGCAGCCAGGCATAAGAATTCCTGACTAGATCAGTGATTCTCCAAGTGCCCAGGCCAGAGCCTCAGCACCAGGAGAGTGGGCACACTCAGGCCCCACCCCAGACTGAGAGGCGGCACTTCTAGGTGGGGCCCAGCACTGCATGTTTTAAAAAGCCCTCCAGGCAGTACTGATGCTGCTCCAATATTCCCAACCCTGGGGTAGACCATAAAGACCCCAGGACTCATTCTCTCTGTAACACTGTATATGTCTAGACTTAATTTTGTCTGGCTCCAAAAGGAGGAAAATCGCTAAAGAACACCATAAAACAATTAAGCAATTAAAGCTGATTTGAAATGAAAGGACCTTACTGGGTTAGGAAGTCACTGGGACTTGTTCAACCAGAGGCTAGACTCTGAGGCAGGAAGATCTTACTTCTAATTTTGCCTGAGGAGGAATGGTTTCTATAGCTCATTCTTACGAAGTAATCACTGGAAAAAAGGCAGGTTAAAGTTATATTTGTTTTTAAAGATAAACAATCACAAGTCAAGTAGGATTCATGTCTACAGGGCATCCACTGATCTCTGGTAAGGGAAAAAGCTTGGCTTTCCCAGGATATGTTTCCAAATGTATACATCTGGCAATGTGTCTTGGCCCCTGATAACCACTTAAGTAGACGGATGATTGTTTCCTGTGGTTAATATCCCATTACATTTTGTTTCAGTGGCAGTAGCTTCATAATACCATTTATTGGGTATTTCACTGTACTTTGTTGTCTTTGGAAGACGCGTCTATAACTGCACTTTCTTACCTTCCCCGCTTAGCCTATTCTGACAGTTCACCTGCATGTTTATCCATGCTGCAATCCCATGACAACTGGTCCAGCCTCGGAATGCCTGCCCATCCCAGCATGCTCCCCGTGAGCCACAATGCCAGCCCACCTTCCAGCTCCAGGTAATGGATGTTCCCGACCTGGTGCAAAGCGTTCAGGGAGCTTTGCCTGTGACCTCACACTGTTTCCATTCCTATGGGCTCTTAGTCCTTACTGTCCTCTGTCCCTGTGGGTGGTTGGGTCTTTATTTAGAATTCTTTATTAGTCAACTATGCCCAGGGATCACAGGTGACATGACTGCTGAGTTCCTGTTTGCAGTCTGTTCCCTGGGAGGTCTGGGCTCCTTTACAACCGAGGTGTGGAATGGGAGCTGCGCTATCCCATCCCTGAATGAAACCAGGGTCCCCATCCTGGTTCTGCCACTTACAGGTTCATGTGACGGACAAGTCTCTTAGCCTCTCTGAGCCTTCATTTCCTTGAATCTAAAAGGAAGGTGGTAAAAAAATAACCCAGCCTCTGCCTGTCTCCCACAGGGTTGTTGAGGTCAGTCAGCAGAGCTTAAAGAGGTATTTTCAGAACCTTTTCCAACAGGAGCTATTAAGTTAAGGAAATAAATTTGTTGGCTTTTCTATGGATATAGGATCGAAGCCTTTAATGCATATGCTAGGTAACTCGTAAAGAATGATGACGATTTTGTTAACAATTTGCAAATTATGCAGAGGGAAAATGGCTTATAAAATTAACCAGTCTGGTAAATATATTAATTTCTTCAGAGGACGAATATAAAAACCTAAAATATCGAAGCTAGAAGTCAACCCTCATTTTCCAGTGAGGAAGGAGGACCACAGTGGTTAAATGATTGGACCAGCTGTTAGCTCACAGCAGCGAGAGCCTGGAATTAAGTGATCTTGACCTCAAAGGCAATGCATTTCATTTTCTAGAATACCAAAATATGTTTGCGATCTTAATTCTTGTCTAGAAAACAGTTCCTTCATAATATGAATTCAGTTGCCTGCAGTTAGAAACAGAGCAACAATGCATAAACAAACAAAGCTTTCAGGGGCTCCAAGAGCATTGTCCCAGAAGCCTGCACCTGATCGGATGACCCGCACTCTGCAAGCTGCTGCCAGCGGCCCCACCCAAGGGTCTCAATGCAGCTCTTATTGGGCCTCTTAGAGCCTGAAGGTTTCATCTGTAAAATGGCACAATAATCTGCCTTGATGAACTCAGGCTAGTTAACAGTAGGGCGATACAACATAAGGTCTCATTATTCATTTACAGAAAGATAAGAATATTTCCCAAAATAAAATCTCACTGTAATTTAATACTATCCACTTCCATGTACTTAGAGTGGAGGGTTCAATACTCATTTCCTGAGAAACACAGTCTCTAAAGTAGTCTTGGGCGAAGTAAAATGTGACACGTCTAATTCAGGGCAGACATGGACTTGCTTCCTCGTGTGACTGCCAGGTGCTGTTCAGGTGCTGTTCTTGCTGCCCTGGACCATGCTAACTCACCTGTGTATGGAGCAGGTGAAGTGCGGGGAGTTGTGTCTGTGCTGGAGTTACTCTAAGGAATATCTGCTACTGCTTAGTGTTTCAGGAGGGGCTGGTCTTTATCGTGAGAATTACTGCAGTGGTGGGGGTGGGGTGTTCTGGATCAAAACATGGGTACTTAAGCCCATTGGCGATAACTTTTTATTGAGAATATCTGCAAAGTTTTATTCTGAATGAGAGTGCAAAACTACTGGTCTGAGTCTTTTTTTTTTTGAGACAGAGTTTCACTCTTGTTGCCCAGATTGGAGTGCCGTGGTGCAATCTTGGCTCTCTACGCCCTGGGTTCAAGTGATTCTCCTGCCTCAGCCTCCCAAGTAGCTGGGATTAGAGGCATGTGCTACCACATCCAGCTAATATTTAGTAGAGACAGGGTGAGAGGCAGCTGATTTTTCGTATTTAGTAGAGAGGGTTTCACCATGTTGGTCGGGCTGGTCTCAAACCTCCGACCTCAGGTGATCCACCTGCCTGGGCCTCCCAAGTGCTGGGATTACAGGCGTGAGCCACTGTGCTGGGCCTGTGGGAGTCTTTCTCAGTGAAACTTAACAGCGCAGTTCCGTGAGCTCTGAATATGTGGATAATCTTTTTGGTCAGCTTCCCGATGATTTTGTTTGTTATTAAGAGGTATGACAATAACTTCTATACATCACCGAATGTGCTTGTGAGTCATTTAGTAATTTGGAGAAAATGACGTGTTTGAAAGAAAAAAACTGTCACACCACGCATTTGCTCAGAACGGGATTCCTGGTGTGGTTCCCCTCCTCTGCCCAGGCCCTGCTCACTGGGGTCTTTCTCTTGCAGTCAGTACCCCAGCCTGTGGTCCGTGAGCAATGGCGCCGTCACCCCGGGCTCCCAAGCAGCAGCCGTGTCCAACGGGCTGGGGACCCAGTTCTTCCGGGGCTCCCCCGCGCACTACACACCCCTCACCCATTCGGTCCCGGCGCCCTCTTCCTCGGGATCCCCACTGTACGAAGGGGCGGCGGCGGCCACCGACATCCCGGACAGCCAGTACGACGCAGCCCAAGGCCGCCTCATAGCCTCGTGGACACCTGTGTCACCGCCCTCCATGTGAGGCAGCCAGGCCCAGGTCCTGCAGGACGCAGGGACTTTGTCGTGGCAGCCAGGGGTGACTGGATTGACCTCCTAGGTGCACAGTGGCAGTCCCACGGATTAAGGAAGAAAAGCAGCCTCACTAACTTTCTTTCCAAAGCGGAGGAGGAGCACAGCCGGGCTGCTCCCAGAGCCGCAGCACCCATCGCTCACACCGACAGCAGCGGTGCTGTCCCCAGTGGCTTACAGGAGAATCCACCGATGGCCCAAGCTGATTCACAGTCAGAAACCTTTGCCAGGGTCCAGAAACTCTTTTGATTTGTTCGCATACGATGTATTGGCAAGTCTGGCGCACCAGAATTTGCAAACTCCACCGGCTCTACTTTAGTGAGATAAAAAGCACACTTTTAATCTTCTTCCTTGTTGCTTTCAAGTAGTTAGAGTTGAGCTGTTAAGGACAGAATAAAATCATAGTTGACGGCAGCAGGTTTTAGCTGAATTGGAAATTTGGATGCTCTGCCCGCCAGAATGTGTGTATTTTGAGCATATGTAGACAACTTCTTGTGTTAAACTGTAACTCTTTCATATTTTTCTTTTGACAAAATAGCCAAAGACAATCAGCAGAAAGCGTTTTCTGCAAAATAAAGGCAATATGCAAAATGTGATTGGTCCGGTTATTAGTCAAGCCGCTCCTTTTGTGGGTATTTACTGTTTATTACAGCTGGTGGTAAAGACCTTATCCCCAAAAAGCATTTTACTCTAATACAGACTTTTTTTTTTTTTTTTTGAGATGGAGTTTCACTCATGTTACCCAGGCTGGAGTGCAATGGCGCGATCTCGGCTCACCGCAACCTCCGCCTCCTGGGTTCAGGCAATTCTCCTGCCTCAGCCTCCTGAGTAGCTGGGATTACAGGCACGCACCACCATGCCCAGCTAATTTTTTGTATTTTTAATAGAGACGGGGTTTCACCATGTTGACCAGGATGGTCTCGATCTCTTGACCTCGTGATCCACCCGCCTCGGCCTCCCAAAGTGCTGGGATTACAGGCTTGAGCCACCGCGCCCGGCTAATACAGACTTTAATGTTGTATCTAGTTAGTTGCAAAACTGGAAGTGAAATTTGCGTAGACTTAGTGCTAATTGCCACAACAATTTAAAAGATGGTACATACTTTTAAAGAGATTTGCTCAACACTAAATCATAGATGATGTGGATAAAAACAGAACCTAGAACTTAACCGATGTCATCAAGACATCAGTACTGATGTCTATTCTAGTTAAAGTACTGTACATAAACCACATTGATAAAAAGTTATCATTTATCAGTGTAAAGTGCAGTTACCCTAGTACTTTGAACAAAATGGCATTTGTAAATGTCTTTCCCGCTGCTTTTTCTCAAAAGCAAAACAGAACTGCAGTGGTGCTAGATTGGGTTAATTTCTCCATCTAGTGGCCGAATCCTTAATGTTGCCCCTACTTCCAGCTTAGCATTCCAAACCTTGCATTCCTAGTATACCTTGGTATTGCAAGTCATAGGTGGCCAGTAGCTTAGAGCTGGGTTAGTTACGCAGGAGTGTCACAGCAGCGTTATGAATATGCTAGCAACATGGACATTAATGGTGAACCTAAAAGGCTCAGGGGTTTGAAACCACCCACAGGCGTAGCAAAAGTTTTTCCCAAGTCAGTGTTGCTAACTTTACTGCTTGTCCAACTCGGACTTCTTCAGGCCCCACCTAACAGTTCTAGGACAAAGTGGTGTTTGTTGGTTTTTATCTTTGTTTTTGCCTTATGGAGTATGAACCCAGAACTGAAGTGTAACTAGCTGGCTTTTTAGCGCCATCTGTGGCTGCTTTCCAAGTGGGATGTGCTTATTGTAAGTTATCATTAAAAGCTTTTCTTGGTTTTACTATGACTCATGTAGAAATACCCCTAAATCAGATGTATTGATGTATTTTGGTAAATTATATTTTGAATAAGCCCCACTGTCCAGGTAGTGTTGGGAATTAGAACTAGTTCCAGCCATCTGGACTGTGGTTTCTAATTGCATAGGTACTGGTTCTGCTGGAGGAGGGCTGGGGGACATTTGGGAAAGGGGTAAGGGCAGGCAGTGCCACCTATGATCCCAATATCCCGTGATCCCCTCTGCACAGTCACCTCACTCGACACTTGTCCATCTCCACGACTCTGACTGCCCAGGTTTTGTATTCTCAGGGTCTTTTCCTGTGCTGGCCCCTTTGTGGATGTCAGTTGTAGGGTCCAGCCCTACAGGGTCCTGTGAGCCTCTCTGCTGGTGTGGAGATAAGAAATTGTAGAAATAAAAGACATAAGACTCAGAGATAGAGAAAAGAGAGTCTGGGCCCAGGGGTCCACTGCCAACCAAAGCTTGGAGTCCAGCAGTGGTCCCGAGTGTCTACACACTGACTTTTATTGAGTACAAAGCTGGGGACAGGGTAGATAGGGCATGGCACTGGTGGTTGGTTATAGGGTCAAGTACATCACGTGCCATGTAGGTAGGGGTCCCCTAGGCTTTCTAGTAGCTGACATGAGGTAAGGAGCATAATGCGTCAGCACTTTTCCATACTTGTCAAGAAAGACCAAAGACATTAAAATTTATATTATTTTTACTGATGATCTCTTCTAAGAAAAAAGGAACCAGGTGCAGAAGCGGAACATGAGAGTGGACATGGAACGTGACCACTGAAGCACAGCATCACATAGAGACAATTAAGCCCCTGAATGTCTCCTGGCCTCCCTGACGGGCATCAGGCTTACTGCAAGAGCTTGGAGGAGCGGAGTTTTCTCTTAACTCCTCTGGGGAAGGAGACATCTCAGCCATCTTGGACGCCTCCTTCCCTAGCTGGCTAAACTGCGGGCGCATTCCCAGCCTTGGCGCTGCCGCCCAGCTGAGGTACCCTCCAGCAGCCCCTACATGGGCGTGACAGAGGGCTTAAAGCGTCTTGCCTTAGGGTCATTCCTTTCACAATGTCACCCCAGGTTCACACTTTGAGACCTGAAAGGGATTAGTGAAAGAACCACAATCACCTATGAATAACTAAGATCACATATGAATAACTAAGATCACATATGAATAACTACTATGGTTATATCTCTAGTTATTTTCTTCTTCATTATTTATATGGAAATAGGCTGAGGCTTCTGGCCCCCTACAGTGAGTGGTGCTAATAGTATGGAAATCGTGGTTAACTAAGCTTGGGAAGCTGAATTGTACCACCACCAGGAACGTAGCCCCGCTGTGGGAGCTGCAGGGAGACTGAGTCACATGCCCCTTCCCTGGGACCTTAAGCTCTGGGGTTGGGGAAGACTGTTTTCACAGATGGAAGATAGATGACATCTTGAGATCTCGTTTGAGTTTCTAAAGGTGTCCCAGAGTTCAAATTCTAGGAATTAGTATTTTAATAATTCAAACAGGGTCTTTCTGGTTATGCAGTGTGGGCAGTGGCAGCTGTATACTGGAAAGGGCCTGGAATTTCGTATAAAAGGTCTGGATTTTGGTGTTCATTTGCCTTACTTGCTGTGAGACCCTAGGAAAGTTCTCTAGTCCAGAACTTCAATTTTCTGAACTGTAAAAATGGAGGAAGAAAACGCTTAATCATTAGGCTGGTTATAATAAATAAAATAATCTTGGAAAGTAGGTAGAGTTAGGCATCACAGTTAAGATTCTGAGCCCATAAGGCTCATTGTAAGCCTGGCTCTGTTTACAAAGCCTTTATAATAAGATGCTACTGCACGTGAGAAACTCATGCCAAGCTCCCAGGGCACCTGCCCTAACTGGAATGCACACCCCTCCTGCCTGCTGGGAAATTCCTATGAATTATCCTAATATTCAGGTGGGTGCTGAACTACCCATGACCAAAAAACACATAGTTCACTCTTTAACATGGAATTATACAATCTGAGCACCATGCCTTTAGGGTTTCAGTGGAATTGACCAATATGTAAGCTGGGAGTGAGCTTGAAACCTGCAACTGTTTTGGTATCTGTAACCTGATCCTGTTTTTTTTTTTTTTTTTTATCATTTTTGTGACCAGGTCTCTCTGTTGCTCAGGCTGGCAGGCAGTGGCCTGATCCTAGTTCACTGCACCCTGGAGCTCCTGGGTTCAAGCGATCTTCTCGCCTCAGCTTTCCAAGTAGCTGGGACTACAGGTGCATACCACCATGTCTGGTTAATTTTTTAAAGTATTTTTGGTAGAGATGGGGCCATGCCATGTTGCTCAGGCTGGTCTTGAACTCATAGGCTCAAGTTACCCTACCATCTCGGCCTTTCAAAGTGCTTGGGATTATATGTGCGAGCCACTGCTCCTGGCCTCTGATCCTTTTATCACATATATTTTCCTCTGGGAAGAAACAGTAGTGGTACATAGGAATTATTCTTCATACACACACACACACACACACACACACACACACACACACACACACACTTTTTTTTTTAGACAGGGTCTCACTCCAGTCACCTACTCTGGGGTGCAGTGGTATGATCTTGGCTCACTGCAGCCTCCACTTCCCAGGCTCAAGCAATCCTTCCACATCAGCCTCCAGAGTAGCTGGTACTACAGGTGCACAGCACCAAGCCCAGCTAATTTTCGTATTTTTTGTAGACACAGGATTTCACCATATTGCCCCAGCTTGTCTTGAACTTACAAGCTCAAGCGATGTACCTGCCTCCACCTCCCAAAGTGCTGGGGTTACAGGTGCAAGCCACCTCACCCAGCCAAGAAAAATAAATGTTGAATCATGTATTTAAAAGATGAATTTAAATGAATATATTCCTGGTTAGGAATATGGGCAATATTTTACTGTCTTAATTAGTATAACTTTATAATCATTCTTAAATCCAAGGATTGCAAGTTCTCTGAACTTTTTTTTTTTTTTGGTCAAATATTCCATGGCTCTTAGATTTGTTGCTGCATTTCCATATACATTTTAGGATCAGTTTGACTCTTTAAAAAACAAAAAAACACCCAAAGCCCTGTTATCCTACTGCCGTTTTGCTGGGGTTTGCATGAAATTTATAGACCATTTTAGATTCATGCCCTGGTGACAGTATTGCATCTTGCAGCCCATAAACATGCACAACATCTCAGTTAGACCTTATTTAGCGTCCCTCAGTGGGATTTTGTGGTTACCAGTACAGGGGCCTTACATGTCCTTTTGAGACATGTTTCTTGAAACTTGATTTTTTTTGGTGTTATTATTAAAAATTTACTGTGGCAATTTCACTTTTCAGTTGTGAGTATGTAGAAATAGTTTATTTTCATATATTGACCTTGTGTGCTGTGACCTGAAAAACACTTATTCTAGTAGTTCTAGGGTTTTCTGTAGAAACACATAGACCACTTGTGAATTCTGAGAGTTTTGCTTATTTGCCAATCTGTTTGCCTTTTACATAATGTTCTGGTTCTGTTAGGTGTTAAGACCTCTGCTAAGGTCTCAAGGAGAAATGGTGACAGTAGATACTGGTCAGTGTCTTTTCCCAATCTTAGGAAAACAGAATATAATATGTCATCATTTCATATGATATCTGCGGTTAGATCTAGGCTGAGGGCATTCCTTTGTATTCCTACTTTTTCCGAGAATTATTATTACAAAGGGATGTTGAAGTTTATCAAATGCTGTTTCCACAACCACTAAGATGATCATATCATCTTTTCTCTTTTATTCTGTTAATGTGGTGCATCATGTGAATTGGTTTCAAATGTTAATCCAACCTTGCGCACCTTGGATAAACCCCACTTGGTTATCACGTGGTACACTTCTTATATACTACTGCATTTTGTTTGCTAACGCTTTTATGAGGATTTTAGCTCCTAAATTCCTGAGGGATGTAGATATGGCTATTTTTGGTAATATCTTTGTCAATTTTTGTTATTAAGGTGTGCTTCTCTCACAAAAATGTTTTATAAAATTTACCAGTAAAGCCATTGGCCTTGGAGGGTTTGTGTGTGTGTGTGTGTGTGTGTGGGAAACTTTTAAATTAATATTTTAATTTTCTAAATAGATATGAAGCTATCTGGATTTTCTGTTTCTTCTGAAGTAACTTTTGGTAACTCTTGTCTTTTAAAGAATCTGTTCATTAATTTAAGCTACTGAATTTAGAAATATTCGATTTTCTATGAAATCTCTTCCTATTTTTAATGTCTACAGGGACTCTGATGATGCTGCTTCTTGATTCCTACTCTTACAAATTTGAGCTTCCCTCTTATTGTTTTATCCATCCAGTTAGAGGTTTATTAATTGATTTTCAAGGAACCATAATTTGCTTTTATTTTCTCCCTTTTTTTTTTTCTATTTCATTGATTTCTACTTTTACCTTTATTGTTTCTTTTCTCTGCTTTGGGTTTAATGTAGTATTCTTTTTCTAGGTTATTAAGAAGGAAGCTCAAGTCATTGACTTCAAAACTCTTTTTTCCTAACAGAAATATTTAATATTACACGTTTTCCTCTTAACTCAGTTTTAGCTGCATACCACAAATTTTGGTATGTGTGTTTTTATCATTTAGTCTAAAATATTTCACAATTTTTCTGTGATTTCTCCTTTTACACATGCACTGTTTAGAAGACTGTTACTAGTTTCTAAATATTTGTAAATATTCTACATATTTATTTTGTTGATTTTTAAAAATCTGATAAAGGACATTTATTTAAAAACCTACATCTAACATTATATTTAACTCTGAAACACTAAATGCTTTGCCCCTGTGGTCAGTAAAAAGACCAGGATTCCTGTTCTCACCACTTCTATTCATCATTACACCGGAAATTCTAGCTAGGGCAGTCAAGCAAGGAGAAGAAATAAAACGCGTCCAGAATAAAAGGGAAGGAGTAAAACTCTCTCTATTCACAGATAACGTTACCTTGTATATAGAAAATCATAACGAATCCATACCCATTAAAAACTGTTAGAACTAATATATTCAGCAAGTTGTGCATTATGAGATCAAAATATAGAAATCTTTCTTTTCCTATGCACCAGCAATGCACAATTTGAAAATGAAATCAAGGAAACAATTCCATTTGTAATAGCATTGAAAACAATAAACATCAAGGAATACGGTTTTAAAAACAAGTGTAAAACTTGTCCTCTGAAGCTATAAAACATCCGTGAAGGAAATTAAAAAAGGCCTAAATAAATGGGAAGACATTTAATGTTCATGGATTAGAAAATAATATTGTTAACTTGGCAACAGTCCCTAAAGTGATCTAAAGATTCAATTCAATCCCCATAAAAATCCCACCTGGCTCTTTTTTAAAAAAATGCATAAGCTGATTGTAAAATTCATAGGAATATGCAAAGGGACCAGAATAACCAAAGTATTCTTGAAAAAGTACAAAGTTGAAGGACTCGCACTTCCCAATTCCAAAGCTTAGAACAAAGCTACAATGATCAAGACAGTATCTTATCGAAGTAAGGGTATAAATATAGATCTATGGAACACAATTGAAAGTCCAGAGGTGAAACACACTTTTATGTCCAATTGATGTATACAAGTGGTGCCAAAGAATATGAATGGAGAAAAATCATTTGTTCAACAAATGGTGCACAATATCCACATGCAAAATTATGGTGCTGGACCCCTTCCTTATAGCACACTCAAAAATTAACTAAAAATAGATTATAGACCCAAATGTGGGAGCTAAAACCATGAAACTCTTAGAAGAAAACATAGGAGCAGTATTTATGCCCTTCAGCTTAGGTTTACTGCAGTTGTGATCAGAGAATATACTCAGAATTACTTCAAATATTTGATACTTACTGAGTCTTTTTATGACCCATCATAAGATTGACCTTCATGAAAGTTTTATGTACACTTGAAAAAGACTTGTCTTCTACAGCTATTGAGAGGAGGGCTCTATATGTGCCAATTACTTCAAGTTGGACAGTGGTGTTGAAATCTTCCAAAGCAATAATGATTTTATGTATGTTTGTTACATCAATTACAGGAAAAGAAGTATTAAAATTTATAACTCTTATAATTAATTTGCTTATTTCTCCTTTTAGTTCTATTTAGATTTTGTCCTATGACTTTTGAAGTTGTTTAGGTACATATGTATTTTGCATATTTTTGTCTTTTTGATAAATTGACTCTTTTAACATTATAAACTGTGTTGATGAGCCTCTAGTAATATTCCCGGTGCTGAGTTTACTTTTTTTCCGATAGTAAAATAACCACATAACTTTCTTATGCATAATTTGTATAATATATCTTTTTAAAGACCTTTTACTTTCAGATTAGTGTCTTAATAACTAAGTACATTTTTTTGTAAACAGCTTGAAGTTGAGTCTTGCTATTCTACCTGATTGAGAATCACTGTCATTTACCTGGAGTGTCTAGTCCATTTATAGGTCATGTTGTTATTGACATGGTAAATTTTATGTCTTCTGTGCTGGGATATAATTTTATTTATCTCACTTGTTCTTTCTCCCAGTGTCTTTCCTTTTCTGTCTTTTTAAAAAATCGAACATGTCAAATACCTTTAAGTATGTCATTTTTAAGCTGTTACATGTACTTTTTGGTCATACCTCTTTGGGTTATTATTTATTGGCTGCCCTGTGTTTATAATATTTGTTTTTAAGTCATTATAGTCTACTTTCGAATAGAACTATACTACTTCATAAATGGCCTGTGGATCCTACAGCAGTATAGTTCTATTTATTCTTAACATGGTTTCTTGTGTCTTTCTGTTTTATAGTTTACATTTACATATAGTATAAATACACACATATATACGTGTGTGTATATATATCCTACAAAATTATAATTATTTTTGGTTTAAACAATAAATGCATGATATAATATTATATTTACCCTTTATGGTAATTTTCTTTACCATCAGATCTGGGATTCCATTTGAGAACTTTCTTTTAGTATTTCTTGTAGAATGGATTTGTCAGAGATAAATTCTCTTAGCTATTGTCCAGTGATTATCTTTATTTCTCTTTCAATTTTGAATAATATTCCCTTTGAGTCCAGAGCTCTGTGTTTTGGTCATTCTCTTGTCTTCTGGCATCCAATGTTGCTGGTGAAAAGTCAGGCGTCATTCATATCACTACTGCCCTAGATACAACAGATATAGGGAAGTAGATTGATTGTAGCTATCTTTTTCTATGATGGCTTTTAAGATCTGTTATTCATCTTTTGGTTTTTAGCAGATTTACAATGATGTTGCTAGATTTATTTTTCTTCTAATTATTCTACTCAGTGTTTGCTGAGGATTTTATATCTAGGGGTTAGCATTTTCCACCAATTTTGGAAAGTTCTTAGTTACTATCCCTTGATACGTCTCCCCTGCTGCATTACATCTCTCCTCTTCCTCTGGGACTCTCCCAGTTCAAGTTAGATTATTTGGTATATTTCCCCACTTGTATCATTCTCCTCCACTCTTTTTACTCCATTTTATTTTATTTTATTTCATTTTATTTTTTTTTTGAGACGGAGTTTCACTCATGCTACCCAGGCTGGAGTGCAATGGCACGATCTCGGCTCACCGCAACCTCCGCCTCCTGGGTTCAGGCAATTCTCCTGCCTCAGCCTCCTGAGTAGCTGGGATTACAGGCACGCACCACCATGCCCAGCTAATTTTTTGTATTTTTAGTAGAGACGGGGTTTCACCATGTTGACCAGGATGGTCTCGATCTCTTGACTTCGTGATCCACCCGCCTCAGCCTCCCAAAGTGCTGGGATTACAGGCTTGAGCCACCGCGCCCGGCTACTCCATTTTAATAATTTTCATTGCCTGTCTTTATCAATTCTTTTCTTGGCAGCATCCAACTTGCTCTTAAGTTTATCATGAATTATTACTGGCCCCATAGTTTCTGACACTGGCATTTCTAGTAGTTCCAACTTCTGGTGTTTGTGTGTGTGCTGAATGTTGCTGTTTCTTTACACACTATCTACTTTTTTCCACTAGATACCTTTGCATTTTTATCATTCCTGTTTTTTTTTTTTTGGGGATGGAGCTTCGCTCTTGTTACCCAGGCTGGAGTGCAATGGCGCGATCTCGGCTCACTGCAACCTCCGCCTCCTGGGTTCAGGCAATTCTCCTGCCTCAGCCTCC
>NW_022437022.1:1030812-1117860 GCF_009761245.1 Sapajus apella
CAGCTAATTTTTTGTATTTTTAGTAGAGACGGGGTTTCACCATGTTGGCCAGGATGGTCTCGATCTCTTGACCTCGTGATCCACCCGCCTCGGCATCCCAAAGTGCTGGGATTACAGGCTTGAGCCACCGCGCCCGGCCCTCATTCCTGTTTTAAAGTCTCTGAGACCTTACAATTTCTGAGTCTCCTTCTTTTGCCTGTTTTCTATTTTACATGAGTCATATTTCCTTGCTTTGTCATGTTTTATCATGTTTAATTTACGTTAAGGCGTTTTGTAGAAAGGAATAGTAAGAGTAAAGTAGATAATACTTTCCTGCAGAGAGGGGTGAGCTGGATTCCGCCAGGCTACAGAAGGGTGGGTCCATCGTCCTGATCCACAGGTGAGTGGGGTCTGGGTTTCCTGCAGAGAGGGGTGAGCTGGATTCCGCCAGGCTACAGAAGGGTGGGTCCATTGTCCTGATCCACAGGTGAGTGCGGTCTGGGTTTGCTGCAGAGAGGGGTGAGCTGGATTCCGCCGGGCTACAAAAGGGTGGGTCCATCACCCTGATCCACGGGTGAGTGGGGTCTGGGTTTGCTCTTGCAGAGTGGGGTGAGCTGGATTCTGCTGGGCTGCAGAAGGGTAGGTCCATTGCCCTGATCCACAGGTGAGTGTGGTCTGGGTTTGCTGCAGCTGTAGCTTGGCTCAGTTCACTCTATGCTGAAATATTTTGAGGGATGATCAGCAGAGCTGAGGATGTGAACACGGGCATGGTTCCAGGCCCTGTCTGCTTTTCATTTCTGAGCCGTTGCCTGGCATTGTCTGGAGGCCTGGGAGGGGTTCCACTCAGGCTTCTACTCTGTCTCCTGTTTTCTGAGACTGGTTCTCCGCACCTGGGTGAGATTTGGCAGGGCTCCCGGGAATGCATCTTGTCTTTCATTCCCTACTCCCAGCTTTTTTTTTCTTTTTCCTTTTTAAGACAGTGTCTTACTCTGTTGCCCAGGCTGGAGTGCAGTGGCATGGTCTTGGCTCATTGCAACCATTGCAACCTCTGCCTCCAGGGTTCAAGAGATTCCCCTGCCTCAGCTTCCAGAGTAGCTGGGACTACAGGCACATGCCTGGCATGTGACTAAGCACACACTGGCCCACACCTGGCTAATTACTTGTATTTTAGTAGAGACGGGGTTTCACCATGTTGGCCAGGATGGTCTCCGTTTCCTGACCGGGTGATCCACCCTCCTCCCAAAGTGCTGGGATTACAGGCGTGAGCCACTGCGCCTGGCCCCTGCTCCCAGCTTTATCCCTCAGAGCTCAGTGAAGGGCTCCACAGAGGCCTGTGGGAAACGCGGGGAGGCTGGGTGCAGCATTGCTGGTGACTCCAGCCACAGGGACGCCAGCTGGTCACCCACCTACCTGCAGATGCAAACGTGTCTGGTTTTCCCTGGCCTCCAGCTATTTCATTTTTGGCATTCTGCTGTGGATAAGAGTGTGTCTGTGATCTCCACTGCTGCAAATGGCTTGTCACTTTCTAGAGTTGGGTTCATTGATCTATCTTTATCCTCAGAAATCTGATGGCTGCTAAAAACATTGTCATCTTGTAGCTTATCTCTTTTCTTGGTAGTTTAAAATTGATAGTTTTGAGCAACTTGATTTTTTATTAAAACCAGGAGAAAAAATCCTATGTGTTATTCCTCTGTCAAATTCTATCCTGAGCTGGTTACTTTTTCACTGCTCATCTTTAAATGAAGTCAGTTTTTGTTTTTTTCCTGACCAGTGATTGTAAGAAGAAGACAAGGCCATGCTTTACACCAGCAGGAATCCCCCTTGCTCTCCAGCTGTCTGTGCACTTGTATCTGTGCCTGTGCGTGTCCTCTGGACATGGGGAGATGGACAGTGGCTCCTGGTGCTATGTCACCCCCACGCCTGTGTCTTTGCACACTTGTTCTTTCCAAGATGGTTATTTTGTGTATGTTCTCATTTTAAATAGCACGTCTTGATTTTTAAAGTTCTGATAATCACTTTTTTTTCCTGAAACTTGGTAGCACTTCTTCCTAAAATATGTAATTTAGTATGTGACTAAGCACGCAGTGGCTTGCATGCTAGCCTGGCTTTCTTGTGCTTTGCTGACTGTGCAGCCTGAGTTTCCAGGGTTCCTCAGAGCCATCGCCAGAGGCCACTGATGCTTATTCTCAGGGTTAATGTCGGATTCCAGGTTCACAGTTTCAGTATCGTATTTTTGCAAGTTGTCTGGACAGTGTCCTTTCACCATGGACAGGTGTCTCTGGGCCTACCTTTAGCCTAGAGGGAAACTTTGCTGTCATAGAATGAGGATGTGCTCTGGACAGACGTATCAGGTAGGGTGGACGGTGAGGTGCACGCTGATGTCTCTGGGCCTCATCTGTTCCCTCTGGGTATGTGCGGGCAGGCATAGCCTGTGGTGATACACAGAATACGAGCACCTGAAGACCCCGGGGATTTTTCAGTCACAAAAACCTGAGGGAGCTGCCATTTCTGCAGAGTGTGACATCCCTGGTGTCTTCTGGCTGCACAGGAGCTGCTCACAGGAGCTGCTCCGGCCTGGGGCCACCACTGTGCTAAAGGAAAGTGGCCAGCACGTCTCGGGAAAGCTGCCTCTGTCACGTGTGTCTCACAATCTGTAAGAGGGCTCCAAGGCGTTTCTGTGGGTCCCACTGGATTAACAGCATTTTTAGTGATATGTCTTTTTCTAAATTGAAAAACTGTTACAACTGTTCTCTGTTTCAGACGCAGACATTGGATGATGTGGGTATGGGGAGAGGCGTCTGCTACAGCATATAAAAAAGTACCCTTCCCTCTGACAATTAGCACCTTGTCCCTGGTCAAGCCCACCCTACCT
This sequence comes from Sapajus apella, assembly GCF_009761245.1. NCBI lineage: Eukaryota > Metazoa > Chordata > Mammalia > Primates > Cebidae > Sapajus > Sapajus apella. The sequence continues at coordinate 1,033,664 of NW_022437022.1, forward strand.
GGCCCTTCAGTCCCTGCAGAAGTCAGCTTGTATGGGATCGCCAGTTATGCTATAGTAGGCAGCCAGTCAGGCATGAGCAAGGCAGGAGAGCTCCTCCCCGCCCCCCCCCACCATACACCTCAGGGATGTCAGGGGAGCAACAGGGGATGGTCAAGTCATTGTTAACTGTCTCTTTAAAGTAATAATTGGTCATAGGCAGCACCAAGGAAAGGCCGTCTCCCAATAGATAGAAAATACCTGAAGCCAGTGATCAGCAGCTTCCGATAAGGTCTCAGGAGCGGGGCGAGTGGGCTCGAGCATGCGCACTAAGAGGCAAGATGGAGTTCAGCAGGTATCTGACCTTCCTCTAGCACGCTCGATTCGTGAGGGGTCAAGTGCGCATGCGCACGGCTCCAGCGTGCTCACTCTGTAGCCGGCCCCTCCCAGGAGCTGGCAGTCCACTGCTCGTGGGGACAGCCCACCCCAAGGGAAGAATCTGGGAAGAAGGTATGCAAGACCCCCGAAGCGTGCCAGCCTATGCAATCCCCATGTCAAAGGTCAAACAGGCACTTGATCTCTCAAGTTGCCCGCTTGGTCCTCTTTCACGTGTACTTTACTTTCGTTCCTGCTCTAAAATATTGCAATAAATTTTCACTTCTGCTCTAAAACTTGCCTCAGCGGTCTCTCCCTCTGCCCTGTGCCCCTCGGTTGAATTCTTTCGTCCAAGGAGGCAAAAATCAAGGTTGCTGCAGACCGGTACAGATTTACCACCACTGACAATGAAAGGATCAGTCCACTAAAAGGATAGAGCAATCCTAAATGTGTATGCACCAGAAAAACAGCTTCAATGAACATGAAGTAAAGATGGAAAGAACTGAAAGGAAAAATAGAAAAATAGACAAAAACGGCTTGAAAGATAATTACATGAAGTGTAGAGACAGATTTCTCTAATGAGCCTACTCGCAAAATAATTTCTGGCAGGCCATATAGGGCTTTTAAAGAAGGGATCTGGGCCACAGACAGGAACTGGTCCATGCCTGTTAGGAACTGAGGTTCACAGCAGAAGGTGAGTGGGGTGAGTGAGTGAAACTTCATCCGTATTTCCAGTCACTCACATTACCCAACACTCACATTACCGCCTGAGCTCTGCCTCCTGTCAGATCAACGGAGGCATAAGATCTTCATGGATCGCAAACCCTATTGTGAACTGCGCTTGCTAGGACCTAGGCCGTGCGCTTCTTATGAGATCTAACGCCTGATGATCTGAGGTGGAGTTGAGGCGGCGAGGCTCGTGCTGCAGAGTGGCTGCAAATACACACTAACAGTGGCAGAGAGGTTTCCCTGCACAGAGGCCATAATGAATTAATTGCAAGACTCATATCAAAAACCTATTGATGAGTGGCAAGTGACAATTAAGCTTCCTCTGGTGGCAGGCTTTACAATGGCAAGTGAGCTGATGTACTTCAGTCGCACAGCTGCATCTGGTGGCAGGCTTCAAGTCAGAATCTGACACTTATTTTAGTCCATGCATTGCTTGCCTATTGTTTTATTTACCACTTCTGTTCCTGCCTCTTTCCCACACTGCACACTTGTCTCAGTCACAGTTTTGGCGCCCACAAGCTAACGCTAGCCAAAATGAGTAAAAAATAAATGTCGCTAGAGAGCGTCTTTGAAAAGGAAGAAAGACCCCATGATGAGACAGCAGAAGACTCTAAGACTGCCACCAAGAGAAAGCTGCATTTGAAAGCAAATGCCAAGTCCGACTTGCATTACAGGTTCACTGCGACAGGTGATTCACATTCTCCAAGTCTGCTTTGTGTACTTTGTGGCAACTGGCTCTCCAACAAAGCCATGAAACCTTCAAAACTGCTTCACCACATGGAGACCAAGCACCCTGCATTAAAAGACAAGTCATCGGAGTTTTAAAAGAAAAAGAAAAGTGTATACCAATAACACAGGCAATTATTGAAGGCTGGCGCTTAATTAAATGTGCCTGCTCTGAGTGCATCATTCTTAGCGACTAACTTCATAGCTGAAGCTCAGAAGCCCTTTACTGTTGGTGAAAAGCTGATCCTGCCTGCTGCTAAGGACATTTGTGGTGAACATTTAGGAGAGGCTGCAGTTCAAAAGGTGGCAGGTGGTCATCTTTCGGCTAGCACCATAACTCGATTAATTGATGAAACAGCAGAGGATATTGAGGCACAATTGTTAGAGGGAATTAATGAGTCACTGCGGCACACAATCCAGGTTGACGAGCCTGTAGATGTTAACAGCAAGGCAACAATCCTTATTTATATGTGATCTGTTTTTCAACAGGATGTGCATGAGGATATGTTATATGCTCTTCTGTTGCCAATCAACACCACAGCTGTAGAACTACTCAAGTCTTTGAATGATTACATATTGGGAAAGGTAAAGTGGTCGTTTTGTGTCAGTATAGGCATGGATGGAGTGGCTGCCTTGACTGGACGGCTTTCTGGCTTCATTACTCTGGGTCAAAGAGGTTGCTTCTGAATGTGAGTCTACACGCTGTGTCAGCCACAGGGAAATGTTGGCGGACCCAAAAACGTCACCTGGAATTAACAACATTTTGCATGATGTGATTACTACTATGGAGCACATTAAAGTACATGCTCTTAACTCACGTCTGTTCATGCAGCTCTGAGTAGATGGACGCAGAGCATACACATCTTCTCATGCACGAAAGTGAGATGCTTCCTAAAGGTAGATTACTGGCCAGGGCTGTTGAATTAGACTCTTTTAGAATCCAGAGATTCTTTGTAGAAAAACAGTCATCACTGGCAGCACATTTCAGTGACACAGAATAGGTTGCTAAACTTGCTTACTTGTGCGACCTATTTAGCTTGCTCAGCGAACTCAAGCCCTCACTTCAGGGAGAACGACAGCTGTGTTCCAGTCGGCAGATAAAGCGGCTGCATTCAAAGTCACACTGGAATTACGGGGTGACAAGTGAACACTGGGATTTCTGAGAAGTGTCAAACATTAGCAGAGGTTGTGAAAGAGACGGAGCCAGGGCCTTCTTTCTCCCAGCTGACACACGATCACCTACCTCAGCTTTCAGAGGAGCTTGAGCAACACTTCCCAGCCGCAGAGGAGCCCTGAGCTGCGAAGGAACGGGTCCGTGACCCTTCTGTAAGTAAGCCCGGCGAATCGGCTGTCTGTGCTAGAAGAGGAGCTTGAGATGGCAGCCACTTGATACGGTAAATGACAGTGGCTTTAAAAATATGTTTGAGACAACTTCAAGTCTCCATATGTTCTGGATTAAAGTCAAAGTAGAAGATCCTGAGATTGCCACAAAAGCACCATAAAGCCTGCTTCCATGTCCAACATCCTATCTTTGTGAAGCAGGGTTTCCTGCAGTGACAGTGACCAAAATAAGACTACAGAGCAGCCTGGACATAAGTGACACACTTCAGGTGTCAGTGTCTCCCATCACCCTCAGATGGGACCGTCTAGGTGCAGGAAAACAAGCTCAGGGCTTCCACTGATTCTACATCACTGGTATACATTATCATTGTATCATTACTTCATTATATATCATGATGTAATAATGATAGAAATAAAGCACACATATCTGTACTCCCAACACTTTGGGAGGCTGAGGTGGGCAGATTACTTGAGGTCGGGAGTTCAAGACCAGCCTGACCAACATGATGAAACATCATCTCTACTGAAAATACAAAAATTAGCCAGGAATGGTGGTGCACACCTGTAATCCCAGCTACTCAGGAGGCTGAGGCAGGAGAATCGCTTAAACCTGAGAGGTGGAAGTTGCAGAGAACAGAGATGGAGCACCACTGTGCTCCACCCCCTCCTCCCTGGTCCGTGGAAAAGTTGTCTCCACGAAACCAGTTTCTGATGCCAAAATTGGTTTGAAGACTGCTGTTCTAGAGTATTCCTGGCTATATGACATTCGTTTAGGCAATCTCTCTGACAACAAGCACATAAGATTTTTCTGGAAATATTCGGTCATGCTACTTTCCTGTTAAAGATCAAGGTTTTCTTAACATTGTTTTTGCGGGTTTGTACTACAGAGGCAGGAAAGCATGCCCCAGACACACAGTGAAGGCCTCCCTCTGGTCTGAATCCAAGGAGTTGCCCTGGAGTGAGCACACACTGGGCCTTGGTTGGTGGCTCTGGCTTCTTTGGGGGGTGCTTTTGCTTTGCTCCTTGACTGCAGGCAGTCTCCATCCACCGTGATTGCTGTGTGCTCTGCTCTTAGAGGCCAAGTGCTGGAAATGCACTCCATTCCTCACCTATGTGGGAGAAAGTGCTCACCAGGACAACACAGTGTTCAGACAGCACTGAGGAAAATTCCTTGGATCTGAGTGATTGATGGAAGATGGAATGAGAAACAGGAGGTAGTGTGTATTCTAATTAAAAGGTCCATGTTTTTAAAGAAAGTGGCACATCTTAATAGCCTCTTGAGGATTTATTTTTGACATGGATAATTAACTACAGTTTGAGCCAACCTATGTGTGATCTCTTTGTAGATCATCTCCTATACAAACTCAACTGCTGTTCATATGACTGGCGCTAACTTTACTTTCATGCTGGGAGAAAACAGTTTGAGAACTTTGCACATCCTCAAAACCATATGCATAGAACAATATTTTGTGAACTAAAATGCATAGGATATGAATATTGTTATTCAATATACTGAGATTAAAGAAAGAACACGCAGATTATTTTAGTTAGAAATAACCTGATTTTGTCTTTTTCAAAAGAGCCCAACTATGTTGAAAGTATTAAAAAGCAAGAAGTTGCATTAAAAAATCTTGCATTAAAAACATCGTAAGCACTCATGAAATTCTAAACATTTATTATCATTTTTAGTTTACTGTCCTACCACAAGTCAATTTTTGTGCTTAATTGTATGCTTCAGTTTTTGGTTTTGAAACACTGTGCGTATGTAAGTTTTGCAAGAAATTTTTTAGCATGATGGCCTAAGTCTTAACGAGCTGTTTCGTATACCATGTTTCATTTCTGCATTAGCACTATAATGGATAAGTACATTAAATATGCTCATATAAGTTCTGCTTTTTAAATTTTTTTAAATTTTGAGATAGGATCTCCTTCTGTCTACCAAACTGGAGTGCCGTGGTGAGATCACAGCTCACTGCAGCCTCGATCTCCTGGACTCAAGTGATCCTCCTTCCTCACCCTCCCGAGTAGCTGGGGCTACAGCATGCATCACAATGTCCAACTAATTTGTAAATTTTCATTTTGTAGCAACAAGGTTTCATCATGTTGCCCAAGCTAGTCTCAAACTCCTGAGCTCAGGTGATCCTCCATCCTCGGCCTCCCAAAGTGCTGGGATGCAGGTGTGAGCCACTGCCCCTGGCCAAGTTCCTGCCCTCATATCTATGCCTTGCTCCTATTTAGTTTAGTTTCTTCTCATAAAAAGAATATTCTCCCCTCCTATTTCTCCTTACTAATTTATCTCTTGTATCTTTCCAAATGTTTCTTCCACACCTTCGTTTTCTATTTATATTATAGTTATAGAGTCTTAAGAAAAATCTGCAAGGCACTTGAGCAAGCATGATGATCAGAGCTAGCATCTAAAAGCTCACTCACTTTGTGCCAGGGGCTGTCCCTAGTAATGCGTTCCTCCTTTATCTCTGCAGTAAACCATTGAGACAGGTGCTGTTACTATGTGCATTTTTACAAAGCAGAAACAGTGGGGCCTCTAGGAGACAGCATATTCCAGAATTCCAGATGTGAACTTCAGAAAACTAGGGCAGGAAGAGGAAAATCAACAGGTCAATTTTATGACATGAAATGTCTTCCCATAGCTGTTTTTCACCACAACAGCCTTGATGAGATAGGTGTTGGAAGCTCTATGTTCATAGTCAGCCTGGAGCTTGAAGGTTTCAGATGCTTACATAACCAGCGGAATGTGGAAGGTAAAGCCCAGGCAAGTCTGTTTCAACAGTCCATGGTTGTTTCTGTGCGTCACGCCCAGGATGTTCAGTTAGTCACTGTCTAACCTGGCTTCTCACCACTAGTGTGACCAAATCAAAGTTACATTGTTGGGTTCATTTGTATTATTTTAACATCATTTCTAGACTGTTCTTAAACAATACTACTACTCTTTAAAATGTGACAACATAGGTTTCAGACAACATGACAGCTGACTCAACTGCTCAAAACTTAACACACATCTAGGTTTAAAATACTGTTCTGAAGAGATGTCATTTCTTCATCATCATAAATTAAATGTCATGGATAGCATAATTGAAAACAATTTCCAGTGGATGACATTGAACCTGGCTGAAAAGATTTTAAGTATTCTGAAGATGCGATAGAATCGTATTTCCTGGACACCTTTCCAACTTCATGTAAGTGTAGCCACAGGATTTTGACCACTGGGTTCTCTGTGAGTGTCCAGCCCAGGGGGCCAGCACCATAGGGGTGTCTCTGCTACCCAGCGCTGGAGGTTGAGCTGTGTTCTGTTTATGAGATGTGAGGCCAGGGTCCCCAGCTGCTCACACAGTGCTTTCTGTCTGGCTAATTGAAAGTTGGGTGGATATAAGATTCTCCCATCAGAACGAATCTGTGGCATTGGTGTGAGTATTTTGCACCATGTCATGGTGACATTTCATAAATAGTTTGGATGGAACTTTCAGAAAGAAAATGCAGCTGGTTAGTGGTCATTAAGATGGGTTTTCCATATGTTTCCAGAGCACCTTTTGTGTCCCGTAACTTTTAGTAAGATGCAACTGGCAGTTTTAGTTATTGTTCCGGGGTAGTGGGGTGGCCTTAGACCAAGCATGTCAAGGCACAGAGGGTGATATATGCATCCTGCTTATTGCGGCCCTGACTCTGAGCACATTCCCTCCTGATGAGGCAAACGGGCACTGTGTGTGTTCTCACAGGCTTGGCTGTTCATGAAGTTCAGGGGTGTGACCTGAGGGCTCATAAGGCAAATAGATGGTTCCATGGTTTGCAAGGGTAGCCATCCATAAGCAAATAGTGGTTCTCCTGTTCTGCCACCTTATTTTGGATGCTGTATCAGATTAAAGAAAAGCCCTCCAAAAAACTGAATTGATGGAAAGTGAATGTAAAGACGTAGCGAGGGCAGATGAGGTAGGGGCAGGGCATGGAGAGGGGCTGCCAGACCAGCACTTGGCCGAAGCTTTCCTCCAGCCTGAATTATATGAAAATGATGAATGGTAAATGTTAAGTTCTAAAAATACTCACCACAATATATAGATGTATTGCCTTCAATAGTTCTCATATCTTGATATACTTGGAGAAGCCAAACAGCTTAATGTTTATGATATGGGTTGCAGGCATTGGTTGGGGTTGAACTTGCACTCACCTGAATTCAAAGTTGATAGTTTCTCGTGACAGGATGATTTCCTATGACATGTTTCCCTAAGTATAAAGTGCAGTAGGGGCTGCAGAGTTAATGACAGGACACTTTCAGTGTAGTTGGATGGACGCACACTGAACTTCAATGACCAGACGCAAGGCCCTGCTGCTGTCTCTGCGCCCCGCCATCCTTGGCGGCCCACCTCTACCCATTCCTCACAGACCTTTCTGGTCCTGGTTCCTCCAAAAACCTCCGCATGACCTTGGGAAGTTACAGCCCCTACTACTACAACGGCACTTGATTTCCTTTGCCTCCTATGTGAAAACTTTTTCTTTTAAGTAACATCAGGATTAGAAACTTTTGACCTGTGTTTCTGACCTGCAAAAAGATTTGATTTCATCACACAGTGTTTTCAAAATAATTTGAATTTAAACCCTTTTTCTGGATAGGTCCCACCAATGCCTAGGAGTATCTTCCTGGTCATGAAAACACAGAAATTAAGACCTTTTTATATACAGTGTAATTTCTGGGGGAAAAAATTATTGTCTCACTTCAAACTGTGATCGTATTCCTCAGTTGAAACTCCTGTTACCAATTTCTCAGGTATGTTCCATTTTAAGTATTTTTTTTAATTGCATATATATGGTTTTGCCTTTTTATCCAGTCCGAGAGACTTTCTTTGAAATATGAGATTAGTTCAACTGCATTTATTGGTGTGAAAGATAGTTTTAGTATTCATTTTATCATGACTTTTACTTACAATTACTATTTTTATTGCTTATTTAAAACTTGTTTTCTACTAAACCCGTCTCTGTTTTTATTGTTTTATGTGTATAGGCTTAGTAGACTGGACATTTGTATTTTATTTAGGCAGTTACTTTTATTACCATCCTTTTATACATTATATTTTATCTCTTTACACTTAACAATTTAGCTCAACAGAAATATTTATTGGTTGTCTGCTGAATTTTCTTTTCTCCTTGAGAATCTGTAGACATTGCTCAGCTGACTTGCAGGAAGGAATGTTGCTAGAATTCATTCCGGGACCACTGGTATTCTTCTCTTACAGGTGACTTAGTCTGTTTTGTCTGGTTGTCAAAAGGTTTTTTTCTTTGCCATCGCTTCTCAGTAACTTCCCAGTAATGTGTGGATTGTTCTCTGTCAATTTTTTAATGGCCACACTGGACTTTCCTATCTGAAGAGCAAGCTTTTATTTCTTTAGCTTATGCATAACTTGTAGCTTATTTCTTTACAATTTATAGCTTGACGTTCTGTTTTGTGATCCTTGTTCTCCCTTTGGGAATATCCATTCTGCATCTGTTGGATCTTCTTGGCGTGTCAGTTGACTGCAACCTTTTTACCCTTAATTCTTTAAATGACTATTCTTTCTCACTTTGCTTGCTTTTCTTAATTGAGTTCTAAACTTCTCCTACTGTGTTTTTAGCAGTTTTCCTCCCACACACCACCCTTTTCTGAATTTCTGTCTGTATTGTGGATGAATTGATAATAGTTTGAGCAGTCTCTTTGACCACGAATGGAAGCCATGTGGTCAGGTTGACGGGTGAGAAATACAGAAAGACCTGGGCCCCTGACACCATCATGGATCTTTCGTACAAGCCTTGATCTGTCTCCTTCAAGACTTGTACATCAGAGAAAATCAAACTTCAATCGGTTTAATCTGCTGTAATTTGGATTTTCCATTTTATCTAGTAATATAAGTTTTTTACCTGATATAACATGCATTATAACTTATATTACTTACTTGTGGGCATTTATCTTATTTGTAATATCTTGCTGCAAAACATTCCTAAGAAAAGTAAAAGAAGATTTAGATACCTGAAGAGATATATTATATTTATTAATTAGAAGACAATATTATTAAGATGTCATTTCCCTTTAAATTGATCTAGAGATTCAAGTCTACTCCAGTCAAATCCCAGCAGACCTTTTTGGACACGTGTTAAGAAGCTAATTCTAAAACCTAACTAGAAATGTACACAACCTATATAGCCAAAATGACACCAAAAAAGAATAAAGTTGGATATCCTATCCTGTATGATTTCAAGACATATGTTATTATCATTATTATTATTTTGTTTAGGGATGGATTCTCAATGTGTTGCCCAGGCTGGAGTGCAGCATCTGCTCATAGGTGCTGTCATGGCCCACTACAGTCTCAAACTCCTGGGCTCAAGTGATTCTCCTTCCTGTAGCTGAAACTACAGGCATGTACCACCATGACCAGCTATCATATTTTAAAACTACATTAATCAAAACTGTGTGGTGTTGGCATAAAGATGGAAAAAGAGATCAACTAACTAGAAAGTGCAGAAATAGGGCCACATGCCTGTGATCTATTGATTTTTGGCGAAGTGGCCAAAACAACTCAAGAATAATCTCCTCAACAAATGGTTTTGGGACAATTGGATAGCCAAATGAAAAACAAACAGAATGGCCCAAAACATAGACCCTTATCTCTCACCATTTAAAACATCAACTGGTTCAAATGGTGAGAGGTAAGGCCAAAATGTTAAGAAAAACTATAAAACTTCTAGAAGAAAACAGAGAAGAAAATCTTAGTGAGCTTGGATTTGGCAAATGTATTTTTTAAAGGGCCTCCAAGTCACAAACTATAAAAGACCAAAAAAAAAATTCAATAAATTTGACTTCCTTAAAATGAAAACTTTTGCTCTTTAAAACACACAGTTATGAACATAAAAAGGCAAGCCACAGACTAGGAGAAAATATTTCAAAATATATATACAACAAAGGACTGGTACCTACACACAATATGTAGAGAGCTTTCAGTACTAAATTTTAAGAAGACAATCGAGATGTGGTAAAAGATTTTAACGTATTTCACAAAATAAGATATACTAGATAACAAGAAAATGAAAATATGCTCAACATAATTAACATGAAAATGCAAACTGAAACTATAATGAGAAACCACTAAACACCTACCATAATAGTGAAAATTAAAGAGACTAATCATCCTAAGTGTTAGCAAAGTGTTTAACACCAGTTTGACATACTGGCAGTGGCAATGTAAAATTGTCCTACTTTGGAAAAGGTTTGGTATTTTTCTAAAAACATTAAAGAGATATCTACCAAATGGCTCAGGCTTTACATGCCTAGATATTTACTCAAGAGAAACGAAAATTTTGTTACACAGAAATATTGTCACGGAAATGTTAAAAGAGGCTTTGTCATAGCCACAACTGAAAATAGCCCAAATGTTTCTCAGCAGGTGAATGGGTAAGTATCCTTTGGTATATCCACACAATAGAATACTGCTCAGTAATAAAAAGAAGTAAACGATTGATACATGCCACCACATTGAAGAATCTCGCAATAATTATGCTAAGTATAAGAAGCCAGACAATAAAAAGTACAGTATATTATAATTATATAAAATGATATAAAAAACAAACTAATATTCAGTTTAAAAAAACCACATTTGCAGTCCCTTGCAGGATGGGGTGTTGAGAGGGGGAGATGTATTGGGGGCACAAGAGAATGCTGGGTGTGATGTGTGTGTTCATTTTATGGATTGTAATGACAACTTCACAGGAGCACACATACGTCAAACTAAAATTGTGCAATTTAAATATGTTCACTTTCTTCTACATTACACAACAATAAAACTTTTATTAAACATTTAAAGTATATATAAAAGGAGTTTTCAGACATGCAGTGGAAGAGTTTGAGAGAGTGGTAAACACAGTCAGATCAGGGAATGCATGGAACAATCAGAGATGAGGGTCTGGGTGGTGATGACTGGGATGACCAAGTGGACTGTGGCGTGTGGAGGGGAGGTTGAGCTGTGCTCATCTGCAGGGTATGCGGGTAGTCAGTTCACACTGGGCCATTTGGGCACCTTGGCAGCTCTCCTTCTCTACTGAGGTTGGCATGCTCATCGCTGGATGCTGAAGCCTCCTCAGGGCATGATGTTTCAGGTAGGGGCAGGGACTCTGGGAGAGCCGTCTGTACCTGCGGGGCTGTGGGTGATGGGTTTGGCTACCTGGAGCAGGGGATGAGGATGTGGTCACGTGATGGTCACTTTACATATGCACACACATACATGTCCATATATGTATACCATATGCATATCCACAAATATGCATATAAACTTACATATATATGTATACACATATACACACAAACATACATATATTTATATATACATACATAGAAACATATACACATTTATATACATATACATAGGTATACATATTCATATATGTATGCACACATTTACATATAAATATATGGATACATACATACATATATATATGCACACATTTGTGTATTTATATATTTATACATGCACAATATATCTACTCATATACATACATATACACACATGTAAATATGCCATACATACATATAAATACACCATACATGTACACATACATTTATGTACATTTATATATATACAGATATTCATATATTATACATATAGAATACACACATACGTACATACATACACATTTATATACAAACAAACATGCAAGTATACATACACAATATACATATGAGTTCTAATAGACACATACACTTGTATACATAGACACATTTATATATGTATACATGCACGATATACATTGACACATTCATATACATATACACACAATTCACACACATACTATACATATTCACATGCATATGTTCACACACTTTTAATTCTTATTACAACCTTGTGAAGGACTTCCTAACCCATTTGCCAATGTGGAAAACATGTTTCCCAGAACTTACTCACTAGAGATGCATAATTAATTTTAATATTAACAGATAATTAATATCTGTCATCCTGATCTCCCACTTCTGTAAGTCTAGAGCTTCCCTTCAGAAGACATTGACGCAGATGTGCGTCTGAGTGTTCCGGCCACACAGGAGCTTAGCTCCTGAGCCTCCAGGAGTCCAGCTTGGTGCACCTGCTCAGGCGGACAGACCACAGAGACCCACAAACGCGCCCTCCTGAAGGGCTCCTGGGGCTGAGAGTCCTGCCTGCTCCTTGGCTGCCCTGCCCCATGGCCTCCTTTCTCTCCCTTCAGACTTGGCAGGAGTCACGTCCCACTGCCTTCCTAGCCAGGACTCAGCTGCCCGACTTCCAGTTCTGGTGCCCCACAGTATCCCTTAGAATTTTTTGGAAAACCTTGCCAGTTCATGCCGTGTCCTCTTCCTGCAACGTTCTTCCTCCCACAGACAGTCCAACAAGCTGTTTCATGGGGACATCATGCAAACAGACCTTTATATCTTATTTCTAAATGGTTTACCCTCCTTCATTCCTATTAGAAACACTCTAGACGTGAAGTCATGAGAAGACTGACTTGACTCAGCTGTTTTAGGAAGGTGCCACTTTTCACACAGATGTGACTCTGGCAAGACTTCTTCCCTAAGGGGAGGAGGTGGAAAATGAATGCAAGGAGCTACAGAAAGAACTGCAACGTGGGTTCTAGAGGCCTGCAGCGTGGATTTCCGAGGCCTGCAGCGTGGGTTCCAGAGGCCTGCAGCGTGGATTTCCGAGGCCTGCAGCGTGGGTTCCCGAGGCCTGCAGCGTGGATTTCCGATACCTGCAGCGTGGATTTCCGAGGCCTGCAGCGTGGGTTCCCGAGGCCTGCAGTGTGGGTTCCAGAGGCCTGCAGCGTGGATTTCCGAGGCCTGCAGCATAGGATAGGTTCCCGAGGTCTGCGGCGTGGGTTCCAGAGGCCTGTGGCGTGGATTTCCGAGGCCTGCGGCGTGGATTTCCGAGGCCTGTGGCGTGGGTTCCGGAGGCCTGCAGCATGGGTTCCAGAGGCCTGCGGCGTGGATTTCCGAGGCCTGCAGCGTGGGTTCCTAAGGCCTGCAGCCTTGAGTAAAGCACTGGAGGTCCTGAGCTCAGGGACAATAGGGGTCCGTGGCTCTTGGAATCCCCACTTGACCCAGGAATCGCCCCTGGCTCCCCCAGCAGCTCTCCGGCATGAAGCCGTCTGCACTTCCTCCTGCAAATGTGCAAATGTCCCGCTGCCCGTGGGCAGTCATTGCTCTCCAGCCCCAGTCCCTCCTGCTGCCACAGTGACCTAGAGGTATCACTGCCGTGGACGCAGCTGCAGCTCCCTGCTCTCCTGGGTAAAGTGACACTGGTGGCCCCATCCCCATGGGAACTCTTCGTTCAGGATGCTCAGGAAGCGAAGCTCCCTCTGGCTGCCCTGGGGCTGGGCGTTCCAGCAGTCAGAAGTGTGCCACTGCGAACAAGGAGCAAGATATGAGGCGGATGAGGAGAGGGGCGATGTGGGGTGGGAAGAATGACACCAGGCCTCTCAGGGGCAAGAAGGGAGATGGAGGCACCAGGCACCGAGCTAGAGAACACGAGAGGAGAACACATTTGGGGCTGGAACCAGAACATTTTAGACGTGTGCTGGATGCAGCTGTGGAAGTTTCAAATGGATTTGTAAAGTAATCACTAAAGAGGCCTGAGCTGGATATACCCATTAGGGAATCACTGGGACATAAATGGGCCATAAAGGCAAAGAATGGGTGAATCTCTTAGGCAGACTCTGAGGCTATGCAGAAAAGAGGGCTCACGTGTGCAGATCAGAGAGAGGAGAGGAGTCAGCACAGGAGAGAAAGGGAAAGGCCGTTGGAAGGGGAAAAGCAGCTGATAAACTGAGACAAGAGAAGAGAGAGGATGTCAGCAGGAGAGAGGGATCCACCAGGAGCAAAATGCTGTTCTTGAGGTGAGGGCTGACATGTGTGGCTGCGAATCAGAGAGAACGCATGTGAAAGAAGACTGGCTGGAGAAGACTCCACTTCCTCCCGTTTATTCTCATTCATCTGCAAATCGGCTGTTCCTAGCCATGGCGCTCCCTCACGGCATTTTATTGCGTGTTCAGTATAAACATCGAGAACAAGGAGGCCACATTCACCCGAGGCTGCTTGGCCCATCACCAGTGCCCGTCCTTAGGAGACCAAAAAGCAGTTTATAAAAGCTGGCCGGACACTGAGGTTATTCCTGGTACATTTCCCTTAAGGTAAGTGGTCTGGCAATTTCCAGGACCTGGGTCCACCACCGTTTCTTTGCTGTTGTTCTGGTTCAGTCCACATACGCCGATGGTGGGGAAGAGCTGTGTAGACTTCTGTCTTATGTCACACAAAGAGTGAAGCAAGAAGAAAATAGCGGTCTCCATAGGAATGCAGAGAAACTGGAAATGTCTGGGAAAAAGTCGATGAGCGGTTGCTAGGGACTGGCGACTGTTTTCAGTGTAAGCTATGAGTCACCAGTGCTGACAACATGTTCACGGTGGTGTGCAGAGCCCAAGGAGACAGTCGCTGCACATCCCTGAATGGGCAGATGGCGCCTCCCTGTGAAAGTGAGAACGGCGCTAGTCACGGAACACACAGGTGTTGAAGGCTTTTACTTCTTTCTCTACACTCTCTGACTCGCTTGCCTTCCATCCCAGTGACAGAACGGCATCCCTGCAGGAATATGTTCCCCTTTGGATGATGCATCCAGCAGTGAAGTAAAAAGTACCTTTGTGCAGCAAATGTAGGTACTAACACCGTCAAGTTTTTCAAAGCAGTAGGTTTGATCCTGGGAGCACAGATGGGTTCCAGAGATTTGCAGACTCAGGAAATTGGTTCCAACAATTTTTATTGCCCTTTTGGTGTGTATTTTCCTTTTGTATGAAAATTTCAAAGGATTATGTAATGAATACCTGATTATGATGAAGCCTAAAAGTGAAATATTGCAAGTATAGTTGAAGTCACCACTCCACACCTCTCTCATTGTATTCTCTTGAATTGGGTATTCATTTCCATTTAAATAGCTATATTTTCACAACATACATATTTTTACCAAAGTTATTATGGTATTTTGGTTTTATTTTGCATAATCTTAGACTTACAAAAATAGCACAGAGTGCCTATATATCCCTCACTGCCTTACCCTGATATTAACAACTCGCTTAACCATGCTATAGCAATCAAAATCTGGAAATCAACATTGGAAAAATATCATAGACCCTATTCAAAAATTAGAATAAGGTCTATTATACAGACTTTATTCAAAATTTTTCAGTCTGAAAAAATATTTTATAGATCATTTTATATTAACACACAAAGATCTACCAAATCTTTGGTGTACATATATGAATTTTACTAGTAGAATATTTTTCTAGAATTGGAAATTCTGGACAAAAGGGTATACGCATATCGAATATAATAAAAACTACAAAATTGATGCTGAAAGAGATTGTGCCAATTTGCCCAACCCATTTCAGCATACAGAATTCCTTCTTACCTATACTCTCGTCAGCACTACCGCTACACATTACCATTCCGATAGGTGAAAAACAACAGCCATATTGAGATAATGTTCACATACAATACATTCACCCCCTTTACATGTGCAATTCAATGGTTTTCAGTATATTTAAGGTTGTGCAACCAGCACTGCTATCTAATGCCAGGATATTTCCGTCACTTCATATGCACTAGCAGTCACTCCACACTCTGTCTTCCCTTAATCCCTGGAAACCACAAACCTGTCTTCTATGTTTACAGACTTGCCTCTTCTGGACTTTAAATAAATGCATATACAGTGTGTGGTATTTTGTCATTGGCTTCTCTTACTTAATGTAATGTTTTCAAAATTCATCCAAGTTGCAGTATGTATCAGTATTTCATTCCTTATTTTTCATTTCTTTTAACTGTATGGATTTCATTTAACTGTATGGATTCCATTTCACTGTATGGGTTTCATTTCACTGTACGGATTTCACTTCACTGTATGGATTCCATGTTTTCCTTTCCCATTCATCCTCCAGTGGACATTTTGGTCGTTTCTACTTTTTGGCTTTTAGGAATAATGCTGTTATAAACATTTGTGTACAATTTTTATGTGGATATTTATTTTCATTTCTCTTGAATATATTCTTAAAGAAGAATTACTGGGTCATATAGTGACTGCATATTTAATGTTTTGAAGAACAGCAAAAATGCTTCCAAAGTTGATGCATGATTTTACAATTTCTTCAGCAATGTATGAGAGTTCTAATTTATCTATAGCCTCACCAATAATTGTTCCTGTCTTAAAAATTTTTTTAGCCATCCTAGTGGATGTGAAGTGGTATATCATTATGGTTTTGATTTACATTTCCTTATTGATTAAGTTTTCATGTGCTCACTGGCTGTTTCTATATTTTATTTGGAGAAATGCCTGTTCAAATCCTTTGCCAACGTAAAAAAATGGGCTGTTTTTTATTGTTGAGTTGTTAGAGTTCTTCATATATTCTAGATACAAATCTCTTATGAAGTACATGATCTACAAATGTTTCTCTTATTTGGTAGCTTACCTTTCCATGTGTTTTGATGACGCCTTTTCATGCATAGTGTTTCAAATTTTAATGAGGTACAATTTACTTTTCGTTGTTGTTGTTAGTTGTGCTTTTGGCGTCATATCTAAGAAAACATTGTCCAACTCAAGGTCATGAGGACTTACTCCTATATTTTCTTCTAAGAGTTTTATATGTTTGCCTCTTACATGTTGATTTTAGATACATTTTGGGTTGATTTTTGTGTGTGGGGTGAGGAAGATTCCAACTTCATTGTTTTAGATGCTGATATCTCATTTTTGCAACATCATTTGTGGAAAAGACTACTTCTCCCCCATTTTATTGCCTTGGCATCCTTTTATTGTTTTGGCCAGTGGTTTAACTTCTAAACTTGACAGGAAAATAGTTACACAGTCTTATGTAGGAAACTTGCCCCTCTCTGCTCCACAAAAGGTCCACACAACAGCCTTCCCACAAATGCTTAGGGCCCCATTTTTAAAATAATTGTTAAAGTTTGGAAGCAACCAAGAGAGTTGTCAATGTCTGGCCCATTGGGCAGCTCCTTGGAAAAGACCCATTCAGAGGACTTATCTTTGTTTGCTCTGATACGGAGCTTGCTCCGTGGTGATAGCCTAACTCCAGAGCATTTGTCAAAAACAGTAAGTACACTTTAACATCATAGTTGTCTGAGATGGCAATACCAGTTTGGACAAAAAAGCCAAAGGTGGGGATTTCTAACTTTGCTTTTGAACTTAGACAGTCTTGATATTAGGCCTCAGCTGTCAATGAGCAGAACGGATCCAAAAAAAGCATAACAAAAGCTTTGAGAATGAAACTGAGATTAGAAACTCTGCCACCAAGAAAACAAGACTAAAGACTAAATTTGTGGTCAGAATCTAACTGGGCTGTCTATGAAAACAAAAGCATCAGTATTCTTCAGAGGATTATAATGGGACTCAGAATCAATATATTATTCAAATATCTATTAAAAAAATCCAAAGTTTATACAAAGAGTTAGAAAAAAATGTGACTAATCTTCAAGTGAAAAAACAATAAACAAATGTCAACCCCAAGATGTACAGATGTTGACATTATTAGACCAGGACTTTATAGCAACTGTTGTCACTATGCTTAATGAAGTAATGGTAAATATGATTGGAATAAACAGAATGATAGTAATGACTGCAGAAAATTATAAATTATTTAAAAGAGCCAAAATAAAAACTTAGATCTGAGAAACAAATAAACCAAAGTTAGAAATATACCGGATAAGTTCAATAGCAGGATGAAGAGAACAGAATAAAGTGTCAGAGAACCTAAAGGTAAATCAATAAAAATATTGATTTTTTTTTGTCCAATCTGAAGGAAAAAGAGAAACATTATTGAAAAAAATGATGAAATGCAGGAAACTAAGCAAATGTCAAAAGGTCTACAATATGTGACATTGAAATTCTAGAGGATCAGGAAAACAGATTGGTGCCAAAAAAATATTTGAAGAGGCCAGGCATGGTGGCTCATGCCTGTAATCCTAGCACTTTGGGAGGCTGAGGTGGGTGGATCGCCTGAGGTCAGGAGTTCAAGACCAGCCTCACCAACATGGTGAAACCCTGTCTCTACTAAAAATACAAAAAAATTAGCTAGGCCTGGTGGCAGGAGCCTGTAATCTCAGCTTTGGAGACTGAGGCATGAGAATCGCTTGAACCCAGGAAGTGGAGGTTGTGGTGAGCCAAGACTGAGCCACTGCACTCCAGCCTAGGTGACAAGAGTGAGACTTTGTCTCAAAAAATATATAAATATACATTTGAAGAAATAATGGCTAAAAATTTTCCGAATTTGGTGAAAGATATACTCAAATAAAATAACTATAATGAAATTGTTGAAATCCACATATAAAGAAAAATTCTTTAAAGCAGCTAGAGAAAAATGGCACATCCAGGGAGATAATAATTGGAATTATTACAATTACAGATGTCACATTAGGAGCTGTGGAGACCAGAAGATAGTAGGACAACACATTTACTGAAAGCAAAGAACTGTCAATCCAGACTTCTCTATCGATCAAAAATATCCTTCAGTGCTGGGCATGGTGGCTCATGCTTGTAATCCCAGCCCTTTGGGAGGCTGAGGAAGGTGGATCACTTGAGACTAGGAGTTTGAGACCAGTCTGGCTAACATGGCAAAACTCCATTTCTACTAAAGATACAAATACAAAAATAAAAAAGGAGCCAGGTGTGTTGGTGCGCACTTGTAATCCCAGCTATTTGGGAGGCTGAGACATGAGAATTGCTTGAACCTGGGAAATGGATGTTGCAGTGAGCCAAGATTGTACCAGTTCACTCCAGCCTGGGCAAAAGAATGAGACTCTTTCTCATTCTCTCTCTGTCTATATATATATGTAGAAAGTATATATATATATGTATATATATATAAGTATATATGTGTGTGTATATATATATCTTCTAAACTTTATTATATTACTTTCTTCATTATATATTACACACACACACACACACACACACACAATAAAGAAATTCAGGAATAAAGGCAATGTCAAGATATTCTCAGATGAAAGAAACATAAGAAAACGTTGTCTGCAGAACCCTCTACAAGAAATGCAAAATGAAGTTCTTCATGCTGCAGAAAACTGACACTTGATAGAAACTTGGCTTTTTAGTAATAAAGGGATATCAACAATAAATAGCTGGGATAATGTATTTTTTTCCTCTGAACTTCTCACAAATACTTATGACTATTAAAAGCAAAAATTATAATATTGGCTGGTGGGGTTTTCAATGTGTGTAGACATAATCTAAGACATCTATAGCATACAGGTCAATGTGGGTGGCAGTGGTAGAGGGTCCAATATGTCTGCAAGTTTTCTTTGTTTTACTTAAATTTAAATTCCAGCCTGGGCAACAGAATGAGACTCTTTCTCTCTCTCTCTCTCTGTCTATATA
Organism: Sapajus apella; assembly: GCF_009761245.1. Taxonomy (NCBI): domain Eukaryota; kingdom Metazoa; phylum Chordata; class Mammalia; order Primates; family Cebidae; genus Sapajus; species Sapajus apella. Next base: position 1,053,253 of record NW_022437022.1, read on the forward strand.
TATATATATAAAATTTCTAAACTTTATTGTGTTACTTTATTATATATATTACTTATATATATATTATATATATATATACACATATAATAAAGAAATTGAGACAACTCTAAGTCAAACGTGAAAAACTAGGTATATATATTTTAACCCATAGAGCAAACACTAAAACATGCATAAGAATGTAGCTGAAAAGCCCATAGATGAATTAAAATGAAATGCTACAATGTAAATTATCCAAAAGAAGTGAGGAAAGGGGGACTCAAGAAACCAAAGCAGAGGGAACAACCGAAAACAAGTAATAAAATGGAAGTCTTGAACCAACCGTATTCATACTTACAGTAAATTTTAATAGCCTAAATAATCAAAAGCCAGAGATTGTTGGAATGGATAAAAAATAATAGCATATTATATGCTGACTACAGGAGACATGCTCTAGGCCAGGTGCAGTGGCTCACGCATGGAATCACAGCACTTTGAGAGGCCAAGCTTGGTGGATCAACTGAAGTCAGGAGTTTGAGGCCAACCTGACCAAAATGGTGAAACCCATTTCTACTAAAAATAGAAAAATTACCTGGGTATGGTGGCAGATGCCTGTAATCCCAGCTACTTGGGAGGTTGAGGCAGAAGAATCACTTGAACCCCAGAGGTGGAGGTTGCAGTGAGCACCACTGCACTCCAGCCTGGGCAACAGCGTGAGACTTGGTCTCAAAAAACAAAAACAACAAAAAAGAGAAAGAGACATGCTTTAAATATAAAGACAAAGTTAGGTTAAAAGAAATGGAACAAAAAAGACATACCATGAGCAAATGACACAGATAAAAATGCTGGAGTGACAAATGTAACATCAGAGCATTATTAGAGATATTTCATTGTTATAATCACAGACTGACAATTCATCAAGAAGATTTAGCAATTAATTTTGTAAAATACACAGCCTTAGATACATAAAGCAAAATGAAAAGAACTAGGAAATACTGACAACTTCACAATTATAGCTAAGAATTTATATATACATCTCTTTCTGTAATTGATAGAACAAACTATCAAAATATCATTAAAGACAGAGACGACCACAGCAGCACAACCAACCACTTTCATCTCGTTGATATTTACAGAACACTACATTCAGCAGCTGCAGAATGCACATTCTTTTCCAATGCACATAAGACATTTGCTAAGATGGACAAGATGCTGAACATGAAACAAGTCTTAGTAAAAGCATTGAAGTCCTGCAAAGTATATTTTCTGAGCACAATGGAATTTACTTAGAAATTAGTAACAAGATATTTAGAAAAACTGTCTAAATATCTGGCAATTAAAGAACACACTTCTAAATAGTTCATGGGCCAAAAATTAAATCAAGGGGGGAAATTAGTAAATATTTTGATGTGCATGACAACAAAAATACAACATATTAAAATTTGTGGGATGTAGCTGAATCAGTGTTTAGGGAGAAGCTTTGTCACTTTAAATGCTGATATAAGGAGTGTGAACTTCAGATCTGAGATTTGGAATTAGTAGTCATTTGTAGCCAGGTGCAATGGATCAACAAATACTTCACAATGAGAAAAGCAGAAGCCAAATGTGCACCTCAAGAAACATTAGCTCTAAAGAGAGCGCAAAGATAGAAAGATCGGTATAGGAGAAGCAGGTGAATGTAGTAAGTCCTATCAGCCTCTGACTTGATGCCACCAGCCAGCCAACGAGGCAAACACAGGTGTTATCCCCAGGTATAAATCCAGCCATAAGCTCGTAGCTGCAATGGTCAGAAAGGCCACACGATGGCGAAACAGCACCGTGCTCATTCCTTTGCGTTTTTAATTTCGCTGTCTTAGGGCACCCTCCTCTGTGAGTGCACAGAATGCATCCATTTGTTAAAACCGCGTACTGGTCCGACCAATATTTACTGAGCTGCTTGCTACATGCTAGGTACTGCGCTACTGCCATGAACAAGATACTTGCCTTCCCAGGACTGCAGTTGGGAAGAAAAAAAGAAAAGCAAGTCAGAAGGGATAGTTTCAGAGTGTGGTAAAGGGTTTGAGAAAAACAGTTGGAGAAGCAGAGACCTGGGCCAGGACTTGGCACAACCACGTGATCAGGACGACAAGAAGTGACTGCCCCACACCTTACTCATAAGTGCAGTGGGACAAACTCCATGCACAAGTGGAGCACCTAGGTTCAAACTCACATTTACTGTTTCTGGTCAGCTTTCTGCACACTTCAGCAAACAACTTTTATTTTGCATATCTGTAATTCTAACATTCTTTCTTATGTATGAATCCAGTCTATCTATCTATCTATATATCCATCCACTTATCCATCCATCCATCCATCCATCCATCTCCATCTATCCATCCATATCCATCCATCCATCCATCCATCTCCATCCATCCATCCATAGCCATCCATCCATCCATGCATCTCCATCCATCCATCCATTCATGCATCTCCATTCATCTATCCATCTCCATCCATCCATGCATCTCCATCCATCCATCCATGCATCTCCATGCATCCATCCATATCCATCCATCCATCCATCCATAGCCATCCATCCATCCATGCATCTCCATCCAGCCATTCATGCATCTCCATTCATCTATCCATCTCCATCCATCCATGCATCTCCATCCATCCATCCATCCATCCATGCATCTACATCCATACATCCATAGCCATCCATGCATCCATAGCATCCATCCTTCCAACCATCTCCATCCATATCCATTCATCCATCCGTATCCATCCATCCATTCATCCACCTCTATCATCCATCCATCCATCCATCCACATCCAGCCAGCCAGCCAGCCAGTCAGTCAGCTACCTCACCAGCCAGTCATCAGTCAGTCATCATCTATCTATTCTATATTAGGTAGAACACCACTTTTCCTCATTAGCTACCCAGTAACTTAGCYCCTGGGGCCTCATTCCAGCTGAGGACCTGCCCCTACCTGTGTTTTCTCCTGAACTGGAGTGGTGAGCACYCTGCTATAKTGTGTGCAGATTCTTTGAGGCAATCAAAATTCAGAGTTTATGGATGGGTAAATTGGAATAGGTGCAGTGACAGGGAAGTGGAGAAAAAGAAACTATATGTAATGAATTGCAGCTGAAGAAATTGGGCTGTTATCTAGAGAGAGAAAACCTCAGGGCTGTGGGGAGAGATCAGGGAGAGGCAAGAGCCTTGGTGTCTGGGGTGATGGTTCAGGGGCCAGGGAAGATCTCACAAGGCAGAGTTAAAGGAGTCATGAGAAGGCAGTCTGGCTCCCCAACATCGGTAGCCAGGTAAAGGTCCACTGCCCTGCACACGGGGCAGGGAGAGCCCACTGCCACCACTGCAGGGCCTAGAGCAGCACCAGCCGGGGATATTGGCGGCAGTGGGGAGGACAATGGATCACTATTGAACCAGATAATGTTTTAGATTTCTTATGATTCTAAAGTTCTCTGATTCTTAAAAGAAATTGAGCAAGTCAGGAAAGAGTAGGAAGAAGAGTCAAGAAAAGAAACCAGACAAGTTGGCAAAGTTGGAGTGAGGTGAGAAAGTATGAAAGGGAGACAGAGAGCCAAGGGAAGGAGGCTTGGGGGGTGCTTAGAGGTTCTTGGTGCTGTCAAGGTTGACAAACAGAAGACAGAGCAATGCCTCAGCTATAGCAGTGGTCGTGGGACCTCTGGGTTTCCACACAAAGGAGGGTTAGAGTCAGACTGCAAGGGCTGAAGAGAGAGAGGATGGTGCAGGGGTAGACAGGGGCCTGCTCTTCAAAAACTTGTGCATGTGGCAAAGGAACAAGAGAGACCCAGGTAATCAGCTGGCAGCAAGGTGTGAAGGTGTGTTTATCTGCCTATTTTGTTAGTTTATCTGCTTAGTTTGTTCGTTTCAGTATTTTGCAAGGAGAGGGAATGTACTTAGCAGAGTAGATTGTCAGGGAGATATAAGTGACCACTGGAGACATGAGCAACATGGAAACATTCAGTCTCTCAAGGAAGAAGCTTGGGGATAGCATGGGATGTTATGTCAACATCAGATCTTGGCAAAGCAAAGGTCTTGTCTGTGACATTACCATGGCAAGATCAAGGGAATAGGCAGCTGAGAAGCGGGTGAAGAAGGGACTTGGAGTGTGAAACAGAGCTGAGCCTGGACTGCAGCCCTGGCTCTACTTCTTCCAACTGTGAAGTCTTGGACAAGTCACGTAAGGAAAGGAATCTGTTTCTTATTTGTCAAATAATCAAATTATTGCAGCTATTTATTGCTTGCTAAGTCCCGGCCCTACACCAAGTAAGTGCTTTTCATGTATCAGGTCATGAATTCTTTTATTAACAACTCTGTGGAGCTGATGAAAGGATTTCCCAAGATCACAAAATGGATGCATGCCTGTTCCTCTAAACACTGGGTGGGATTCAGGGCCTCTTTAGTTGTTTACCTCTCACAGTTATTGCAAAAATTAAGAAATAACAAATATTCAAAGTAGTTGTGATTCTTATAGTGGGATCATGGCCTTCCATAATCTGACAAATATGCCTCTATTAATATAGCCCAGCATTTTCAGTAATTATGCTTCATAGTAAACAACTGTTAAACTTTGAGGGCATTTAGTTGATTTAAAAAAATCTATGCAACGAGTTTCTTGTAAATCACTTAGAAAAGGAAGGAAATGGAATTATTCCTTTTTAAGGTGTATGATGCCCTCTCACATGATAAGCAGACTATGAATAAAGTGCCCTTAATACAAAAGAGAATTTTATACTGCTAACCTGAAACCTCACCCCATCCTCCACAATTTTTTTTAAAATTTGTTTTGTTTTCTTTCAGTCGTCCGACAATGCAATATCTTTCTTCTAAGGTAATTCCCTGAGCCTTCATCTCTGTGTTTGAGGACTGACAACATTTAAACTCTGCTTCTCCCATCTGACAAAGGGCTGATATCCGTAATTTACAAAGAACTAAAGCAGATTTACAAGAAAAAACTAACAAGCCCATTCAAAAGTGGGCAAAGGATATGAACAGACACTTCTCAAAAGAAGACATACGTGAGGCCAACAAACATATGAAAAAATGCTCATCATCACTGGTCATCAGAGAAATGCAAATCAAAACTACACTGAGATACCATCTCACGCCGGTTAGAATGGCGATCATTAAAAAATCTGGAGACAACAGATGCTGGAGAGGATGTGGAGAAATAGGAACACTTTTGCACTGTTGGTGGGAGTGTAAATTAGTGCAACCATTGTGGAAGACAGTGTGGCGATTCCTCAAGGACCTAGAAATAGAAATTCCATTTGACCCAGCAATCCCATTACTGGGTATATATCCAAAGGATTACAAATCGTTCTACTATAAGGACACGTGTACACGAATGTTCATTGCAGCACTGTTTACAATAGCAAAGACCTGGAACCAACCCAAATGCCCATCGACGATAGACTGGATAGGGAAAATGTGGCACATATACACCATGGAATATTATGCAGCCGTCAGAAACGATGAGTTTGGGTCCTTTGTAGGGACATGGATGAACCTGGAAACCATCATTCTCAGCAAACTGACAGAAGAGCAGAAGATCAAACACCGCATGTTCTCACTCATAGGCGGGTGTTGAACAATGAGAACACATGGACACAGGGAGGGGAGCACTACACACTGGGGTCAGTTGGGGGGAAATAGGGGAGGGAGGGTGGGGGGTGGGAAGCTGGGGAGAGATAGCAAGGGGAGAAATGCCAGATGTAGGTGATGGGGAGGAAGGCAGCAAATCACACTGCCATGTGTGTACCTATGCAACAATTTTGCATGTTCTTCACATGTACCCCAAAATGTAAAATGCAATAAAATAAATAAATGGGAAAAAAAAATAAACTCTGCTTCTTTTTTTTCCTCTTCATACTCAAAGCTGGGATCAATATATCTCTCCCATCGACCCTTGGTTTTAGAAACCTCTATGATGCTGAGCAGTGCATACATCATCTCAGATACTGCAAAACCGTGAAGTCGGCCCGTTTCTGGGTGATATAGTTTGGACGTCCCCTCCAAATCTCATGTTGAGATGTAATCCTCAGTGTTGGACGTAGGGCCTTGTGGGACGTGTTTGAGTCATGGGAGTGGATTCCTCATGAAGGGCTTGGTACTGTCCTCCCAGCATAAGTGAGTTTTTGTGAGAGCTGGTTGTTTAGAAGCATGTGACACCTCCCTCTCATCCTCTCTTTTGCTCCTGCTCTGGCCATGTGAGACCTGTGCTCACACTTTGCCTTCCACATGATTAGAAGCTTCTTGGGGCTTCTCCAGAAGCCAAGCAGATGTGAACACCATGCTTCCTGTACAGACTACAGAATCGTGAGCCAATTAAACCTCTTTTCTCTATAAATTACCTAGCTTCAGGTGCTTCTTTATAGCAATATAAGAATGGACTAACACAGAAAATTGGTACCAAGGAGTGAGATGTTGCTATGAAGATACCTGAAAATGTGGAAGCAACTTTGGAATTCATTAATGGACAGAGGATGGAGGAGTTGGGAGGGCACAGAAGAAGAAAGAAAGATGAGGTGAAGTTTGGAACTTCTTAGAATCTGGTTCCATGATTGTGACCAAAATGCTGATAGTGATAACAACTTGGCTATATCGTGTTCATGCCCTAGGGATTTGTGGAAGTTTGAACTTAAGAGTAATGACTTGGGGTATCTGGAGGAAGAAATTTCTAAGCAATAAAGTGTTCAACATGTGACCTGACTGCTTCTAACCTGGCTGCTTCTAACAGCCTATGGTCAGACGTGGGAGCAAAGAAATGACTTAAAATTGCAAGTTATATTTAAAGGGGAAACAGAGTGTAAAAGTTTGGAAAATTTGCAGCTTGGCCACATGCCAGAGAAAGAAAAAGCATTATCAGGAGAGGAATAAAAATCATTATCAGGAGAGGCTGTGGAGCAACTACTTGCTAGAAAGATTTGCATGACTAAAAGGGAGTAAGGTGCTGACAGCCAAGACAATGGGGAAAAGGCCTCAAAGGCATTTCAGAGTTCTTCTAGACAGCCCCACCTATCATAGGCCCAGAGGCCTAGGAGGAAAGAATTGTTCTGTGGGCCAAGCCCAGGACCCCAATGCTCTGCACAGCCTTGGGACACTGGTCCCCACATCCTGGCTGCTCTGGCTGCTGTTACAAAGGGCACAAGCCATAAGCTATCATGCGTCTATGTGGTGTTAAGCCTGAAGGCACATAGAATGCAACAGTGAAGAAGGCTTGGTAGCCTCCTCTTAGATTTCAATGGAGGTATGGCAAAGTCTGGGTGCCCTGGCAGAAGTCTGCTGCAGGGGTGGAGCCCTCACAGAGAGATTTTACTAGGGAAGGGTCAAGGGGAAATGTGTGGTTGGAGATCCCACACAGAGTCCCCACTAGGGCACTGTCTAATGAAGCTGTGGGAAAGGGGATCTGTACTCCAGACCACAGTATGAGAGATCGATCGGCAGCTTGCACCCTGGACCTGGAAAAGCTACAGGCACTCAACTCCAGCTTGTGAGAGCAACTGAGGGGCTGTGTCCTGCAAAGACACAGGGATGGAGCTACTCAAAGCCTTGGGAGACCATCTCTTGCACCTGTGTGCACTGGATGTGGGACATGGAGTTGAATGAGATTATTTTGGAGCTTTAATATTTAATAACTGTCCTACTGGGTTTTAGGCTTGTGTGGGGCCTGTAGCCCTTTTCTTTTGGCTGGTTTCTACCTTTTAGAACAGGAATATTTACCCAATTCTTGTATTCCCATTGTATCTCAGAAGTAAGTAACTTCTTGTGATTTTATAGGCTCACAGGTGGAAGGAATTCATTTGGACTTGGAACTTTTGAGTTAAAGCTTGAACAAGTTAAGACTTTGGGGGACTATAGAGAAGAGATTATTTTGCAATGTGAGAAGGACATGAGATTATTTTACAATATGAGAAGGACCTGAGATTTGGGAGGGCAGGGGCAGAACGATATAGTTTAGATAGTCCCTCCAAATCTTATGTTGAGATGTAATCCCCAGTCTGGAGTTTGGTGGAAGGTGTTTGATGTTTCTCATGAATGGTTTGGCTCTGTCCTCATGAGAGTGAGTGAGTTATCATGAGATCTGGCTGCTTAAAAGTGTGTGACACCTCCCCCTACCTGCTCTCTCTCTTGCTCCTGCTCTCATTATGTGAGATGTCTACTCCCCCTTTGCCTTCTGCTATGATTGTAAGGTTTCTGAGTCCCTCACCAGAACCCAGCAGATGCTGGCACCACACTTTCTGAAGCCTGCAGAACCATAAGCCAATTAAACCTCTTTTCTTTATAAATTACCCAGCTTCAGGTATTTCATTATAGCAATACAGGAATAGCTGAACACAGTGGGTTTATAATCCCCTTTTGTGGATTTGCTTGTGTATCTTTCTGAATGACCTTGAATATATTCTATGGCTAATTAATGGTTTACCAGTTAGAACCACATTAATCTGTTTGGTCATGCATGCAATATGCCTGCTGAAAAACGTCTCAGGCTTTCAAATAGAGGGACTTACTTGTCTTACCTTTTCTCACAATGAACCACCCCTGTGTGGGCTCTGGTGTTTCCTCCAGTGTCTATAGCCTCTTTGAGGAATAGAAAATGAAATAACAGTCAAGGAAAAATTGTGAGGCATCTATTGTTTCAAAATATGCAATCAAAGCAAAAAGTACAAAATGCAACTTTCAGATCACTAAGGTCATTTGTGTTTCCATTGTCAAAGTGTTATAATTATAATAATAATTATTTTTTTTGAGATGACATCTCACTCTGTTGCCAGACTGGAGTGCAGTGGCATGATCTTGGCTTATTGCAACCTCCACCTGCCTGGTTCAAGTGATTCTCTTTCCTCAGTTTCCTGAGTAGCTAGGACCACAGGCACCCACCACCATGCTCAGCTAATCTTTGTATTTTTAGTAGAGATGAAGTTTCACCATGTTGGCCAGAATGGTCTCAATCTCCTGATGTTGTGATCTGCCTCCCTTGTCCTCCCAAAGTGCTGATCTGAGCCACTGCACCAAGCTATTACAATTATTTTTAAAAGTCACATCATACTGCTTTTATAAATTCACTCAAACTTGTTTTGAGACCCCAGTATGTGTCAGTCACCAAGGATTAAATTATGAACAAAAATTAAAGAAAAATAAAAATAGCTAGGCATGGTGGCCCATGCCTGTAATCTCAGCATTATGGGAGGCCAAGACAGGTGGCTCATTTGATGAAATGCTATCTCTACAACAAATACAAAAATCAGCCAGGCATGGTGGCCCTCACCTGTAGTCCCAGCTATTCAGGAGGCTGAGGTGGATGGATTACCTGAACCTGGGAGGCCGAGGTTGCAGTGAGCCAAGATTGCACCACCACACTGCAGCCTGGCCGACAGAGTGAGACTCTGTCTCAGAAAAAGAAATGATGCATGTGTTCATGAAGCTCACAAGCCAATGGACAAGGCCAATTGCTAGTCAAATAATCTTTTAAAGAAAGCTCACCTTGTAACTGTGACAAGAACAGGGCAGAGGGCCCAGGTCAGTGGTGGCTCATCACAGTAGGAGTAGTGACCACCCAAGGAACTGTCAAAGGAACTGAAATCTGATGAAAGCATAGCTGAGCCTTTGTTTTTCCCCAATATCTCAGTATAATTTTAGAACTCACACCACAGATTCAGCTAATACATGCCATGACATCATTGACCACTGATCCTTTTAGAACCTTTGCACCTCACTTTGGGCTCAGTTTTCCTGATTTATTTCCCAATCATCTTTCTGCAGATCACTAGTAGCTGTCTTGAAGGAAGATAGATAAAAACTCGAATTCATCCAGTTTCTTGTGTTTCCCTAAAATGACTAAACATCCCTACAGTTTTCAGCAGAACTTTTCCCTACTATGGCACTTCTAGAATACCTTAGAACAAGGCTACTTCCTTTTATTTTAGAGTAATGCAAACAACTTTATTTCCAATTACACAAATCAGAGGTCCCAACGCCCAGGGGATGGGCTGGTTTGGGTCTGTGGCCTGTTAGGAACAGGGCTGTGCAGCAGGAGGTGAGTGTCGGGGCAGGTGAGTGAGGCTAAGCTTCACCTCCCGTCAGACGAGTAACTGCATTAGATTCTCATAGGAACACAAACCCTCCTGTGACCTCGGCATGCAAGGGATCTAGCATGCTCCTTATGAGAATCTAGATAAACATAATGTGCTTGAACCATCCTAAACCGTCCCTCACACTCCTGATCTGTGGAAAAGTTGCCTTTCACGAAACTGGTCCCTGGTGCCAAAAAGGTTGGGGACTGCTGACATAGATGATGCATGTCTATGGAGAAAATTCAAGCCTGATGGAAAATTGAAAAAAAAAAAAAAAAAAAAAAAAAAAGAAATTAAAGTCACTTCAAAACTTGTAATGTATTGTTAACATTTCAGTAAACTTCCTTTCCCAAATCTCTCTTTGCACAAGTACAGACACATCAATGTCAATTGCATCTCATTTTGCGGGGCAGCTTTCTTCATGGAGTTCTTGCTGTCCCAATGCCATCAATGACCATCATTCTCTCCATGGGTGGGTCATGTCCCTGCAGGGATGTAACCCACTGGCAGGTGGCCAGCCCCACATTGATGGACGTGAATTGACTTCCAACCTTCCATTATTTCAAATAAAGCTAAGATCCAAATCTTTGCACATACACCTTTGTTCTCTTGTTTGATTATCTCTTATGGGTAAATTACTAGATTCTTTGAATACTTAAACATGTGCAAAGAAGGCAATGGGTAGACCTCACTTCAATTCAGCCTAGTGAGACATTTCCACCCTCACTGCCCTCCCCAGCTGCCATCTATGATCCCGGGAGTACGTCCAGTGAAACGGAGCCATTAGCCAGGGCTGCATTTCAGGTGCTGAGCAGCACGAGGCGCATTCTCATCCCTTGGGAAGATTAAACGTCGAGCGGCCCCTGGGCCTTCTTATTAGTTGGTAACTAGTTTTCTTGTTCCTCCTCTCTTTCTATGTTGTAGCAGATAGGGAATTTTATTTAGAGGAATGTTAAGAGAAAAAGAGGGGTTCCGGGAAGATGAGGACATTTGAGGTGGAGATGCCTGGGCATTCCAACAGGATGAGGAAGTCTCTGGTCCCGGAATTCTGCAGGCTGCCAGGCCATGGATACCCACACGGGGATGTGCTGGTGTGGCTTCTTACAGGGCTCTAGGGATTCTTATCTATCCTCTCTGACCACCAGATCTATGGGAGACGTTGTGTTGTCTCAGTCCCTGCAAGGGGTCTATTCTCAGTGAAATGTTAGCGATCAGCTACTTTATGCCATCATTTTTCTTGCAACTCTCTCTGTCCACAGTGCTTAGCTAGGTTATTTGCCACACCGAATGCAGCCTCCTGCTGGCTTCTGTTGGTTTGAGAGGGTGAAGCTTGGAGTCCTGCAGGAGCAGCTATTTGGAGCAGCCGCCAGAGGGAGCCCCACTTGCCTCAGAAGTCTTGGTTTACGTGGCGAGCAGCCTTAAGGTCCTGCAGAATTCATTCACCCAAGCAGGCAAATTCCTTGGCTTTTTCCAAAGTTTAACATAAAGACACCACATTATTATTACTTTTTAGTTGCAAAATTGAATTGGAAACTTCTATTTTTTAATTGTAGTAAAAAAAACTTGTTTTACAGAAAGGAGTTGCATACAAAATTTGGTTTTTCAATGTGTGATGTAGCCTGAGTTTGCTGAATTGTACTCTGTTGAAGTATGTGATGTGACTCTGTTTCTCAGCTTCCTTAAAGTTTTAGGAGGAAAGTTTATCCAGTATTTTCTAGTGTGATTGCATCAGAGTTCTAGTGCTGACTCAGTGCAGACCTTGCTCAGAATAACTGGGGATATTTTTTGTTATGTTATTGGTTAAGATCAGCCCTACAGCTGTTGTTATTTAATAGTTTGGTTTCATATTTATAAACAACTGACCTTCTGGGAGTGACAATGCGTGTTCTGCCTGTCTTCTGAATCTCTGCCTCTGTGGGGCAGTTGGTGGTCTCCATTGCACAGTGCAATGTCCTTGACGCAGAGGTGAGAGTAACAGAGGGTCTTTGGCACGACTGGAGGTTAGTGGATTGTAACGGTCAGATAAAGCCTCCAGGCTTGGCCCCATTTGTGTTGCTTCCAGTTTTGAGTAATTATGAATAATGTTGCCATAAAGATGCATGCCCAGATTTTTCAGTTAAAGGTAAGTCTTTTATTTCTTTGGGACAGACATGTAGAAATGAGATCCCTAGAAGCTGGGCTTTAAGTAAGCAAATATTCACCTCCATAAGAAATCATCTGCCTTCAAGACAAGAAATAACCAAAATCAGAGCTGAACTGAAGGAGATTGGGATGTGAAAAACCATTCAACAGAACAATAAGTTAATAAAACAAATAGATCACTAGCTATGTTAATAAAGAAGAATAGAGAGAAGATTTAAATAAACACAATCAGAAACAGCAAGAGGGGTATTACCACTGACCTCACAGGAATACAATTAACAGTCAGAGAATATTATGAACACATCTATGGTCATAAACTAAAAAAATCTAGAAGAAATAGATAAATTCCTAGACATATACACCCTCCCAAGACTGAACTAGGAAGAAACTGAAATCCTGAACAGACTGATAAGGAGGTCTGAAATTAATTGGTCATAAATAGCCTGCCAACCAAGAAAAGCACAGGACCAGACAGATTCATAGCTGTATTCTACCAGATGTACAAAGAAGAGCTGGTGCATTCCTTGAGGAGCTAGTCTAAAAAAACTGAGCAGGAGGGACTCATCCCTAACTCATTCTATGAGGCCAGCATTATCCTGATACCAAAACTTGGCAGAGACACAACAAAAAAAGAAAACTTTAGGCCAATATTTTTGATGAACATTAATGCAAAAATCCTCAACAAAATACTGGTAAACCAAACCCAGTAGCACATCAAAAAGTTTATCCACCATGATCAAGTAGGCATTATCCCTGGGATGCAAGATAGCAATGTTCAACATATGCAAATCAAGAAATGTGATTCATCACATAAACAGAACTAAAGACAAAAAACGCATGATTATCTCAATATATGCGGAAAAGGCTTACAATAAAATTAAACACCACTTCATGTTAAAAACTCTCAATAAACTATGTATTAAACGAACATACCTCAAAATAATAAGAGCCATCTATAACAAGCCCACAGCCAACGTCATACTGAAAGGGCAAAAGCTGGAAGCATTCCTCTTGAAAACTGGCACAAGACAAGAAAGCCTTCTCTCACCACTCCTATTCAACATAGTATTGGAAGTGTGGGCCTGGGCAATCAGGCAAGAAAAAGAAATAAATTGCATCCAAAAAGGAAGCGAGAAAGCCAAACTATCCCTGTTTTCAGACAACATGATCTATATCTAGAAAAGCCCATAGTCTTGGCCCAAAATCTCCTACAGCTGATAAATTCAGCAAAGCCTCAGGATACAAAATTCATGTGCAAACGTCACTAACATTTCTATACACTAACAACAGTCAAGCTGAGAGACAAATCAGGAGCAAACTCCCATTCACAATTGCCACACACAAAAAATAACATGCCTAGAAATACGACTAACCAGGGAGGTGAAAGCTCTCTACAAGGACAACTACAAAACACTGCTCAAAGAAATCAGATGACACAAACAAATGGAAAAACATTCCACACTCATGGATAAGAAGGATCAATATTGTTAAAATGGCCAAACTGCCCAAAGCACTTTACAGATTCAATGCTATTCCTACTAAACTATCATCAACATTTTTCAGTAAACTAGAAAAAAATTTTTTTTAAAAAATTTATTTATTATACTTTAAGTTCTGGGGTACATGTGCAGAGTTTGCAGGTTTGTTACATAGGTATACACGTGCCATGGTGGTGGTTTGCTGCATCCATCACCCCGTCACCTACATTAGATATTTCTCCTAATGCTATCCCTCCCCAGTCCCCTTACCCCCTGCTATTCCTCTCCTAACCCCCGACTTCCCAGGCCCCGGTGTGTGATGTTTCCCTCCCTGTGTCCATGTGTTCTCATTGTTCAACACCCACTTATTTTTAAAATTCATTCTGAACCAAAAAAGAGCCTGAATATCCACAGCAACCCTAAGCAAAAAGAACAAAGCTAGAGGCATCATGTTGCCTGACTTCAAACTATACTACAGGGATATAGTAACCCAAACAGCATGGTAATGGCACAAAAGCAAACACATAGACCAATGGAACAGAATAGAGAACCCAGAAATAAGTCTGCACACCTACAACCATCTGGTCTTCAATAAAACTGACAAAAACAAGCAATGGGGAAAGGATTCTCTATTCAATAAATGGTGCTGGGATAAGTGGCTAGCCATATGCAGAAGACTGAAGCTAAATCCATTCCTTACACCATATACAAATATTAAATAAATGGTGCTGGGATAGCTGGCTAGCCATATGTCAAAGATTAAAACTAGATCCCTTCTTTATACCACATACAAAAATTAACTCAAGATGGATTAAAGACTTAAATGTAAAACCCAAAACTATAAAAACTTTGGAAGACAACATAGACAATACCATTCTGGACATAAGAATGGGCAAAGATTTCATGATAAAGACACCAAAGCAATTGCAACAAAAGCAAAAATTGGCAAATGGAATCTAATTAAAGAGCTTCTGCACAGCAAACTATCAACAGAGTGCACAGACAACCTATAGAACCAAAGAAAATTTTTGCAAATTTTGCATCTTACAAAGGTCTAATATCCAGCACCTATAAGGAACTTAAACAAATTTACAAGAGAAAAGCAAACAATACCGTTAAAAATTAGACAAAGGACATGAATAGCCATTTTTTAAAAAAAGACATATATGCAGCTAAGAAGCATATGAGGAAAAGCTCAAATCATGGATCATTAGAGAAATGCAAATCAAAGCCACAATGAGATACTATCTTAGACTAGTCATAATGGTTATTATTAAATAGTAACAAAATAACAGATATTGGCGAGGTTACAGAGAAAAAGGAATGCTTATACACTGTTGGTGGGGCTGCAAATTAGTTCAACCATTGTGGAAGACACAGTAGCATGGCAATTCCTGAAAGCCTAAAAACAGAAATACCATTTGACCCAATGATACCATTATTGGGTATTATTACTTGGTATATATCTAAAGGAATAGAAATTGTTCTATTGTAAAGACACATGCACGTGCATATTCATCACAGCACCACTCACAATAGCAAAAACATGACATCAACCTAACTGTGCGTCATCAGTAGACCTGACAAAGAAAATGTGGTGTATATCCACCATAGACTGCTATGCACCCATACAAAGAATGAGATCATGTCTTTTGCAGGAACACGGATGGAGCTGCAGGATATTACCCTCAGCAAACTAACCCAGGAACAGAAAAGCAAATACTGCATGTTCTCACTTATAAAAGGGAGCTAAATGATAAGAATACATGGACACATAGAGGGGAACAACACACAATGGGGCCTATTGTAGGGTGGAGGTTGGGAAGGAGGGAAAGGATCAGGAAAAATAACTACTGGCTACTAGGCCTAGTACCTGGGTGAGGAAATCGTCTGTACAACAAATCTCCCATGGCACAAATTGACCTATATAACACATGTACCCCTGAACTTAAAAGGTAAATTAAAAAAAGAAAGAAATCACTTGCCTTCTTTAACCACACTCCCTTCTTTATCAGAGCTCTCTCCTTAGGTGACTTCATTCGTTCCCAGGGCTATGAATGTCATCTGCAACTTGAGAAGACTCCAATTATATCCCAAATTCGGTACTTCTTTTGAAATGAAGTCTGACTATTACATCATCTTAGGAACACCTCTTACTGGATGCTTCACAGGCAACTCAAATGTAAGCTGTCTAAGATGGAATTCCTGATTCCGCCCCCCAAACTGCTTCCTCCCCATCTCGGTAAGTGGCATCACCAACCATACACCGGTTTCTCAAACTAGACAGCCCTGACTCCCTGTCCCCTCATCCTATTCTTTAGTCAGTTTTGTGGTTTCAAGCTTCAAAAGATATCTTAAAACTCCCACTTTTCCCCAAATCCTCTGCCACCACCTTCACATATACCATCAGCCAGAAGTGGGCTCAGGGGAGCCCGAGTCAGGGAGCGTCTTTGTCTGCAGATGGCAGAGTGCAGCGATGTGTCCCCCTGAGACCCTGAGCCTCAGACAAGCTCTCTGAGGGACCGTGTTTACCAACCCTGGGGTGCACCTACCTCTGGCATTCTTGTTATGTGAGATTATAAATGCCCTTATTATTTTATACTTTAAGTCATCTTGAGTCAAGTTGTTATTTTTGTTGCTTTGATTGTAGTTTTTTGTTGTTACTTAAAGCCAAAAGCATCCTAACTGATAAAACACAGCTTGCCAGAAAGTAAATAGATATAATTTTAGATGAATAAAATCATGCTCCCATATTAATGGTATTAGCACTTCAAGTTAACTTGACGAAGAGGATTTTTAAAAATATACATATGTGTTCCTTTAAAAAAAAATCAACAGCCTTTATGGATGAGATATCACATATATTGAAATGTACCAATACATATGTATAGTAGGTAAAATGTTAATATATTTTACTTTAATTGTATTACAATTATGAAGTATTTTCCAATAACATTGTTTCCTTTGATTTTCCTACCCTATGAAGTAGACAGTGAAGATTTGTTACTAAAATAACAATTTCGTTTACTCTTCAAATATTTGTTAAGGACCTCCCATGCTTGGAGCACTGTGCTAGGTGCTGGACACAATGTTAAACAAGACAGTCTGAGCTCAGCACTAACAGAACTTGCTTTAGAGAATGTGGGAGATGGAACTAACTTCACAGAGTGTGATGTTTTCTTAGACATAAAGCCTGAAAAAGGCTAGTCATACAAACTGTCTAGATAAGAGAAATCCCAACAGAGGAAACAGCATGTATGAAGAACTCTTCCCTTAAAAAAAAATGTTGCATATTCTAGGAACCAACTAAAAGCCATGTGTGAGAGGGGGGAAAGAGTGGATTATGATGAGTTTAGAGAGATGAGTAAAAACCTGTAAGACACGCAGGGAAAACCTATAAGACACGCAGGGTTGTAAAGGCCGTGATAAGAAATTTGAGAAGTCATTGACTGGTTTTCAGGAAAGAAAACGAAGTTAACTGAAGGGGCTAAGACACAGTAGCAAGTATGTACCTGCTGGGTGTTGGCATCCATCTCCACGAAAGATGAGAGGACCCGCTGGACACCTGGAGACAGGACCACAAGGAGGACTGGGATTAATCAATGCTTATTTTTTTTCTGTTATGGAAGTAAAAGTGTTCATTTAAAAATTCAGAAAACATGAGGAAGAAAAAAATGATATAAATTTCTATCAAATAGTCTTTTCTTACAGAATTTGAATGTGTATATATTTTATGTTTGTAACTTTTAAATCCTGATTCCCATGTGGGCCACTTGCATTTATAGAAGCACAGTCTAGAAACCAAAAATAATTTGAAAGGAAAGGAAATCCAGAATCTAATAGCTTTTCTCCAAATACTCTAAAAGAGATCAAATTCATAACCTGTGGCCACATTGATCCCTCCCACAACGCTTTGGAGTTTTATTTGTTAAATGCAGTCACGGTGCACTTGCTGGGTCCCCTAAAGGCACGTTAAACATTCAAACTGTGTAGTTCTGCCTGGCCTGGGCAGGCTCAAAGCTTCCATATTCATCCATTTTCTCCTCTTTGAGAGGAGCCTAATGATGCCTAATGAGATAATGTATGAATGGTGCTCGACAGCGGGGATTTAATACATGTTGTTCTATACCTGGTTTCCTTTCAATCCTCTCAAAATGTTTCATGTCAAAAAAATACTTATTGTATGATACATTGACAAAAAAAAAATGTAGGTCACAGCCTTTCAGGAACCTTCTAGTTAGGGAGAAAATTACACACAAGAGAGTCAAACAGCAAACCTTAAATGTTTCTGATCATGAAATGAGGGTCAGGGTCATCGCTCAATTCATATGAGGTCCCGACATGGTGCTCTCCATTGCATGCTCTCTGGCTCCAATGGGGGTGGTGGTACATTGAAAAAGTCCAAGCACCTTCACCTGCAATTGAAGGTTGTACTGGTTTAAAGAGTATCCCTCAAAAATTCATGTTTACCATGACCCTCAGAATGAGACCTTATTTGAAATAGGGTTTTTGAGGTATAATCAGTCAAGACATGCTGAGGTCATATTGGGTTAGGCTGGGTCCTGATCCAGTGACTGGTGTCCTCGTAAGAAGAGGGAGATGAGACGCAGACACAGAGAAGCACCCCAGGTGACGACACAGAAGCAGACTGGGAGGGCGTATTTGGCGATGGAGGCAGATGTTGGAGAGATGAGCCACACACCAAGAATTGCCAAGAATTTCCAGAAACACCAGAAGCTGGAAGAGGCAGGAAGGATCCTCCTCTGGAGCCTTCAGAGAGAGCATGACGCTGCGGACACCTTGATTTTGAACTTCTGGCCTCTAGAGCAGTGAGACAATGCATTTCTCTTGTTCAAGCCATTCAGGTTGAGTTACTTTATTACAGTGGCCCTAGAAACAGATACAGAGGTGTTGTTCTCTGCCAAAGTGTCAGCCATGCCTCCAGCATTGTTACCCTGTCCTCCACAAGGACACATTGTCCTGGAGCATGGACACTTCCAGGTACCTCTAGGCCTTCTTCATGATTCTTTTTACCCCCAGATGGAACTGATCTTCCCATACTCTCTTCCACCCACACTTCTAGCTTTTGATTTACTTAGGAGTGCTACACAAAACCCAGGAAAAGGAATTAAGAGCAACTTTTTAAAAATCAAGGCTCTTGGCTGGGCGCAGTGGCTCACGCCTGTAATCCTAGCACTTTGGGAGGCTGAGGTGGGTGGATCACCTGAGGTCAGGAGTTCAAGATCAGCCTGGCCATCATGGTGAAACCCCATCTTAATAAAAATAAATAAATAAAAAATAAAAATAAAAATCAAGACTCTCATTTTTGGTGGATGTATATCATTTGTGAGGATGTTTTGTCCAGTTGCTGGAAGCATTTTTTGATCCTGTTAATCGTAAATAGCCATGATGTTCTTTAGCGTTTAACCAACTGAGAGGGAACAGTCTATATAATCCTTTGATTTATTTAGTCAAGCAGAAAAAAAAGGTGTTCCATGTGAGATGTTTTATTGCTTTTTATGGACTTTGGGATAGTGGGGGCTCTTAGAAGGTGTTTGAACACACGAGTTTTAAACTTTTTCCAAGTGTGGGCTATTTTAGTAATGTAATGCTATTTGGCAAACCAGCCCATAACTCAGTGCTGAAAGCAATAGCTATTGGCCACTTGCTGCTCTGTGGTATGAATGGGGCTCAGCCAGACAGCTCCGGTCACCTCACCTGGTGTTACTCATGTGGCTGCAAGATCACTCACGTGTTCGGTGCTTCTGCTTGAATGGCTGTAATTGCTGATTGCTGGCCAAATATTTTTCTTTTTCCACGCTGTCTCTCCAGCAGGGTAGCCATTCCTCTTTACATGATGTCAGACTTCAATTGCTTCTTAGTGAGCAACTAAAGAGGGCTTAGGCATGCACTCGTCCACACGGTTGTGTTCTCAGCTCATCATGCATCCTTCGTCCTGCTCATTGTTGGTCTGGTAGGAGGTGCTACAACCCTGAACCAAGTTTTCACTCCAGCTGGTCTTGGAACCCAAACTGGGTTTTGTGGGATTGTCTAGTTTACTAAGCCAAAATTACCTTGGCCCTTCTCTGTGTTGTAATCAATCCAGAATTGCTTCCTGAGGAAAACTTTGAATCTGTCTTTAGATACTGCCTCAGAACTCCTTTCTGGGAAAGAGAAATGCCTTGGGCCACATTAATTTGAACCCAAATAGAATTTCATTTACTGGAACGTGTTTTCATTATTGTGCCTTAAATGGACAGTGAAGGGCACCATTTTCCATACAAGCTTTTCTTACAGTACGTATGTTGTTAAGTACATTGTTTTTTATGCCACGAGAATCATCTCTGTGTTCTGGGGAAATGTATGTCAGGGCTCAGTTAAATTCATCTGTGCTTCTCTAGCACAACTGGTTTTTTAAAAAAACATGTTTTTTTGGTTGTTGTTGTTGTTATTTTTGCATTGCCAGTTGGGCAATGGATCATTTTTCCTCTTTTCATTGGCTGGTTGCAAGTTCAGTGCCTCGTTTCCAAGTGTTCAGGAGCGTGTGATATGTATTTTGAGTACTGACTGCACTCTCACTTTTCTCTTATGATTTCTCTCCTGTTGTCTGATACCCTTAAATTCCTATTAGTCATTTCCAATGATATGGATATCTTGTCTTTGTCATTTTGTTCTTATAATTTCTTGTGTAATTTCTTAGACACAGTAAATGCTTTATTGTACATGTTCATTGCTTATTAAATGTTTCATGTCTTCGACTTTCCTAGGGTGTGCTGTAAAAGTCACTTTTGTGCCACAGATGTTCTCCTCCTTCTTGGCTACCGAGAAATGTTTAATTGCTTGTCAAGTCTCAGTTCAAAGATGGTGGATAAGCTACATGAAGTTTTTGTAACGCTAAGGAAGACAGACACGTACTCTCCCGTGCTCCCTGTTTTCTTTCTTCACCTCTCAGCCTAAATGCTTGACTCATAATTATTGCATAACAAGTAGTGCAGTGATAGCAGCAGCAGCCCGTCTTGAGCAGCTGCTACCATCACGCTGGCTGTAGCAGAGAGGCACAGCCAGGGCTGTGGAGCCAGCAGGAGCCAGAGACAAGTGGGAGCCCCACCCCTTCCAAGTTGGTGGAGCAGGAACTCCCTGGGTGCAGCTGGAGCTGTTCACGTCCTGGCTACAGACCTGGGCCTCTGGCTCCACAAATCGTGCAGGAACCCCACCCACTGAGGCACAGCTGCAGCTGCTCGTGGGTCCGGCTCATGGAGCACCGAGAGCCAGCTCTCTCGGCAAGTGTGGAACCCAGGCTGGCAGTGTGAGCCGAGCACAGCCTGCCAGGCCAAGTGGGTGGGACGAGCCCAGTGGGTCTTGGCAAAACTCAGGGAAAGGTGCCACCAGCCACAGAGGTTTCCGGTCAGAAAAGCAACACCCCAGGCATCCCATAACCATAGGATGACCGATTGAGTGATCATAGTTTTTGCTGAATATAGTTTACACATGATGTGTTTCTCACATAACTGAGAGGTGTGAGTGTTCTTTTTCCACTACTAATGGCAGCTGTTGGCTTCTCATCTGCCATTCTGCCACATCTTGAAGCAGGTCCCCCTAGACTATCCCAGAGAAATTCCATACTACGTCCATATCTATATTGACACACAAAAAGTCAGGCCTTCCACCTAACCAAAAATCCAACTGTGGTTGTACATTATTTGCTTTGTATACCACTGAAATTGTGAGCAAAATGACCAAAAAATTGTTTAAAATGTACCTATAATAGTATGAATTAATAATAAATGTTAATAAACAGCCTCTGGATTTCTGGTTCAATAAATTGCTCTTGGCTGTGTGGATGCTTTTGGTGCAATAAATTACTCAATAGCCAGGAGTGTCCCAGGAGCTTCAATAGTTAGTTCTGATTCCTTTACATGTGCAAATGCTGAAGTTGTAGAATGTGTATTATTTGTTAAGCTAGTTATTTCCATATGGTACTGAAATATGCTCAGATTAAATTCTGTAAGCTGAGACCATTTGCATGCCTGCCACATTCAGCATTTTCTTGTGTTCTCATAAAGGGTTGGTTTTCAAATATTAGAGGAGAAGAAATCCAGGAAATTGGAGATGTTTACAAAGTTTGGAAGTACATGTGATTCCGGTTATTTCAGCTCCAGATGTTTTGCTTAGAAAAATTTGCAAGAAAAAGTGCTTGGTGATTGAAATGTTTAGCATTTACAAACTTACGCATTTATGACTTCATTAAACATCCTCAGATTGACAGTACTTCATAGTACTACATAGATGCATTTAGAAATTGCTTAAGAATGCATATCTAAGATCACTTTCTAGGTAAAGAGGAAAAAACAAAGAAATGGCTTATTTTTAAATCATGGCATTGTTGAAATTTTTAGTTTGTGTCAAAATCCTAAAAATTTTGTAGATATCAGGCACTTCTAGAAAACTACATGAAGCAGGCATGTAGATAGCCACTATTTTACAGTAAAAAATGGGGAAAAATTACAGAAGAGTTCTATTTTTTATGACTTGGTAGAAAGAGGACCAGGCAAGAATTTGGGGACATGAGGATAGCCTGAGCTTGATCCCTGTCATTCGAGACTGGACAGAGTGGCCTGCCAGACCTCTCCCTTGTTGGAGAGCAGTGGTATGTTCTTGGCTCACTGCAACCTCCACTCTCTGGTTCAAGAGATTCTCCTGTCTCAGCCTCCCGAGCAGCTGGGACTACAGGCACCTGGCAGCATTCTTGGTTAATTTTTGTATTTTTAGTAGAGACGGGGTTTCACCTTGTTGGCCAGGCTGAGCTCGAACTCCTGACCTCAGGTGATCTACCTACCTCAGCCTCCCAAAGTGCTGGGATTACAGGCATGAGCCACCACGCCCGGCCTCTGAGTTCATTTTTAATTCAAAGTTGAGTAGACATTTGCTCAGCTTTGTCGCTGATACCAATGATTCTTGCTTAACAAAGGAATGTGCAAGAAGAGACTGAGGCCCTCCACAAGGCTTCAGGCATCTTGACGACAGTGACTCCCAGCACTCAGTCCATAAGTTCTGGGTCACTTAGACCCATGTCCAGAGCAGTTTCAGGACCCGAGGGGTATTACGCCTCTTAGCCCCAGACAGCAGTTTTTGTTCATGTGTCATAACATGTGTCAGTTTGCTAAGTGACTTAGCTCCTGAATGAAAGGAATCCACACTTGTTCTGGGGTTGAACACGTCACCAGGCTAACAGCAGAGAGTTCTCAATTTCTAGAAAAAAATATGGATAAAGATGAAAATTTAAAGTAACAATTTGGAAAACTCTTGGTCAGATTCCTTTCTGGGGACTTGTTTATGAACCCCGTAATTGATGACGTTGTTTTCCTTTCTTCAGAAATAAAATAGAATTTAAAAACTGTATCCATACATCTGACTATGCCTTCTGTGATAATAACTCATCATGACACCACAGTGTTTCTGCTGGAGGGCAACCAGTGGCCTCCTGGCAGTTGCAGTAGGACTTGTGACTGGAAATCTCCTCAGGGGGCTGCCCCCGCCTCTGAAGCCCGATGGTCTCCAGGGGCATCAGCTGAGCACCTGGGAGAATATGCTCCTCCATCTGTCCCTGGTTAGCCAAAAGCATCATCGCCTGAATGGAGGACGGTAAACTCGGGAAAGAGGTGAGTATTGAATGAATGAGTCCTCATACCCCTCAATGGGGGTCCCAGAAAGGCGTGCAAGAGACTCTTACAAACCCTGTGACAAGCGTGAGGGCACCCTGCCCAGGTGACAGATGGCAGATGACCTCTGCTTAGGGTCAGCGAGAAATCTTTGATAATTGTCAAGTAGATGGAAGCCAATTAAAAAGCCTTACTTCAATAAAGAGGCCAGTTGAAAAGGAATAAAGATGCTGAGTTCTGTCACCAATTCTGCTCCTGACAATCCCTCTTGGGGCATGCGTTCTTGAGGTGCCCCTGGTGCAGCCTCCCAGGACTGCGTGAGTGGGAGCAGCAGGGCTGCCCCAGGTGACGTGGGAAGAAGCCAGGCATTGGCTCTGCACAGCCACATGCCTGCTGGGTATGCTCAGAGAAGGTGATTTCACTGGCAACAGGATTCGGGGGTGTGTGTGTGTGTCTGTGTGTCTGTGTGTGTCTGAAAGATAAAATACAGACATATGTAAAAATGATGTACTCCAAGATTCTACAGAAATATTTTTAAAATATTTTAAAAGTTTTGTATTGTATATACGAGAAGACAAACGCCATTTGAGTCAAGATCAATAAAGTTTTTGGAAAGAACAAACTTAGAAAGGCAATGAAGTAAAAATAAAATACCGGTTTTTACAGTCTGCGGTGAACTCCCGAGAAGGGGCTGCAGCCGCTGACGCAGGACCTCAGCCCTGCAGTGCGTGCTAGGAGCCGTGAGGAGATGGCGCCGCGCGGGGCTGCACAGGGCGCCCTTGGAAAGCCCGCGGGGATCCAGAGTGGGTGGAAAGAAAGGTGACAGGCTGGTTAGCAAACGTGGGCGTGGAGAGAGAAAAACCAACTTAGCAAAGAAAACAAAATCAGAGGAATTTGAGGGAGTCGTAAGAAGAGTTTCCTGAATGGAAAAGAAGTTGGATGTGCATTGAAAGGGCTCCCCAACAAGGCGGTGCAAAGCGGAAACAAACTGTAGTGTGCTGGTGCGTTTGGCGCTCCTCCCACGCTCTGGGAGACAGAGATGAACTAACCGAGTCTAAATAATGTAGCTAATAAGGATGATGATGTAGGCACACACATATACCCCTAAAGTGACTACATCCATGGAAACATTTCAGCATTCAAGAAACACACATTTTTAGCATCCGATACACTAGAAAGAAAAGTGCAATAAACACGCAAACACATTGGAAAGCGCGCAAGAGCCACCGCCCTGCTTCCTGCATCCCTGGCGTGGATCCCGTGTGGGCTACTGCGCGGGAGTCTGGCGGCGAAGGAGCTCCCTGGGAGATGCCGGTGATGCGGGATGTGGGCATCAAGCCAAAAAGTGGGGGGGCGGTGGGATGGAAAACCATGACCCTGTTGACTTGAAGGTGGTGGGCAAGATGGTTTTATGGTGGGATTGACTATGAAAAGAATGAGCCACATAAGAAACCAACGAAGCCTGAAGAAGTATCAATTAAGTTAGATTAAATTCCAGTAGGATCAAACCATCCAATCCAGGAAACACAAGTGGAAACAGAGAAAGCAGATAAGATTACTACACTCCACCCTAGTCAAAGGTGTCCAGTAAAAACCCAAAGCACCACAACACATGTAAGTGGAAAACGTGCTGTTTTTTTCAGAACTGGGTGTGCCTGGAGAGCAGTATATCCACTGCTGGAACACCACCTGTTGGCTGCATCATCTTCTGACTGTTTTTTCCTAGTCTTTGATTATCCCCCAACACCTATCTCATTACTCTATTAAACATCAAGTAACTGGTGTGTACGTGTTCACATATAACACTTTCTTTTATCTTCTAAGTTGTCAACTGTATGTTTTGATCAACATCAAATAAAAATGAGTTGAGAAGACAAATTGGTTCTTAGAAATACACTTTTTTCTTCATAGTAACATGTTTACTCATATTTTTATGTTGATATTTCAGGAAATTACTTTGATCTTAATGTTTAACAGTAAACAAAGAAAACAAAAATAAAAACCTTGAATATATTTTTAATTGTATAATTTTAATATTTTGCTTTTATCATTTTTATTTAAGCCTGTCGTTTGTAGGGCATTCTCTGTCTTCCAATAGGAGTGAATGGTTCTAATGAAACTGATCCTACATAAATTCTCCTTCAAGTCCAGCACATTGTTTAAGAAGTGTCTTGAAAAACTGTATAGGCCATACATTCTTTAAATAATCAAGATTGTGTAAGACAAATAAAAACCAAGGAGATGTTTCCAATTAAAGGAGGCTGAAAAGACAAGACAGCCAAGCACAGCATGAGATCCTGGGCTGCAGTCTGGACTGGAAGCCTGCCTGTTGTTAGTTTCTCTGTAGAGAGAGTTAGTGGAACACCTGGCAACATTTGGAAGAGGTTTGTCGATTAGATTTCAGTACTCTATCAAGGTTAATTCTTGATTTTAATTATCACCCCGTGGTTACATAAGATAATATACTTGCTTTCAGAAAATGCACTCTGAAGTATTTATGGGTGAAAATGGCATTACATCTGTGGCATTATGTATGCAATTGTGGCAGGCAGAATTCTAAAGGCAAAGGCAATCAAGGAAATGAAAGACTCAAATACATTATCTTAGGATTAAGGACGGCTATCTAAGCAATGGGAGAGAAGAGATTGGAAAAAAAATTAGCATGTATTCTACACAATTCCCTAATTTAAAAATTAGGTCAAATTATCAAATCAGAGTTATAAAAAATCATAAATTGTGCCCTTGTGAAGCTTTACTAATAATTCAAAAGGCACAGGTAATCACAAGACCCTGTTGAAGCAAGAATTTGACACTGACATTTTCCAGGGGCCCTGTTGCAATATAAATCTATAAATCCTGTGCTTGCATATTGTAGGCAACCTAGGTAGACCAGGGACAGCCTGTTAACAAGGACGTTCCATTTTCTTTCCCCCAGTAAATATCATGAAGAAATCTGATTCATACATTTACTAAATTTGGCGAGACGATTTCTTCAATGTTTTTTTGTCTTCTGTGGGTCTCTGAGAGAGAGCAGGTTACAGAGCAGCAGCTAACCCCTTTCTTGCCAAAACCCACAATATCCCCTGGTTTGTCTAGGGGTATATTGTTTTATACCTGTTTTCTTTGCATCTACCTGGTTGGCACTTATTTTTACCCTCAAAAGTGCTCCACTCCAGAAAAAATCTTGCCTGGTCTTTGTACTTATAATCAATTATAAAAGAAAATTTAAAAATGCATCAATACTAGTTTTATGCAAATAACTTCCAAAATGTAAGGAAAATTATTAAGCCCTATATACTAATATAGAGAGTAGTAGGTATGATGAAAAGCTTTCCAGAAGTTTGCTTTATAACAGGAATAGTCCTAAGGATATTACAGTACAAGGACTGCACAAATAGAAATGAGCACAGATCAATCTAAGTTTATTAGCTTTTGTAGCATGACTGGACATCAGAAGCAATTGTTCAAATAAAAAACACTCTCTGGTTCTGTCGTTTGTGTCTGATTTTCTTCTGTGCTGGCTTCATGCCAGGGAAGACACTGTATTAGTCTGTTATCATGCTGTATAAAGAGCTGCACAAGACTGGGTAATTTATAAAGGAAAGAGGTTTAGTTGACTCACAGTTCTGCATGGCTGGGGAGGTTTCAGGAAACTTAAAATCATGATGGAAGGGGAAGCAAACATGTCCTTGTTCCCATGGTGGCAGGATAGAAAAGTGTGTGGAGCAAAGGGGAGAAAAGCCCCTTATAAAACCATCAGACTCATGAGAATTCAGTCACTATCATGAGGACAGCATGGGGGAACCACCCCGTGATCTATCTGATCACCTTCCACAGGGTTCCTCCACCAACACGTGGGCATTACAATTCAAGATGATATTTGGGTAGGGACACAGAGCCAGACCTTAGTAGGCACTTTTCATGAGTATGCCAGTTACCTAATACATACTAGTAAGATACGTATTTATGCTGAAAACCATCCTTATCAATGTTGTTTCTCACGTTAATAACAAAACTTTAGTTTGAACCTTCTTTAGTCTGTTCATTGATCATAATAAACTTCTAATGGATGGAGAGTCAACAGCCACTCCGAAATCTTGGTCAGTCAAAAGTTTCAATAGCATCAATTCTTATTAAAGCAAGACAAAAAGGTGAATTACAAGGAGCTTAGGAAAGGACTCCTGTTTCTAAGGAAAGACAGATTAATAGAAGCATATTCACATGATGTTATTTACATTTAAATGTTTTGTTCATGTCTCTATTATATCCCACACTGCCTTTCATCATGGAAATTTTGTAGAAGACTGTCAGCTCTCCTGCATTTCCTGCTGTTTGAGAAAAGACACCATGGTGCACTGCTTTTGTCACCTAGAATGCCCTTCATATAGGGACAGCCACATGTTTGTGCAACGAGTGAATTAATTCATCATCATGTTCTCCAATCTCTCCTGTCCCCAAAACTTTGATATTTAAAGCTTTCTGCCATTTGACTCTTATTTCCTAAAACATCCATATGAAGATCCTGATAAGAGCTCTAATTAGGCTGTGTTGGGTTCTGCTTAACACAGAAACAGCTTCCAGGAAAAAATGTTTTCTTATTTAATAAGTAAGGGAGGTCTGCTAAAATTATGGCATTAGCTAACAAACCAATTGTTATCTTTCTTGTCTTCACAATGCATGTCAGTGTTTGCAGGTTTTAAACATGTCTTCACCAGTATTTCTTGAACTCCCGACCTCAGGTGATCCGTCTGCCTTGGCCTCCAAAGTGCTTGGATTACAGGCGTGAGCCACCACACCCGGCCTTCACCAGTATTTCTTAATGTTTTTGACCTATGGGCCAGAAGTCAGGCACTGGGGCAGCCATCATGACCGTACTATCTGGACCTCAGACATTCTGTTCTGCTGGCTGCTCACCCCACAGTCCTGAGCCACCCTCGGGATCCAGTGGGACCCCTGGTTGTCTGGTGGTAGCCTTATTTCCCAGCGGCTCTAGGGCGCAGGTTTCTTCCTCCACTGGCTTTGTCATAATTGTGCCTTGACACGTTTCTGCTCCTGTGCCTCCTGCTCCCCGCTAACGCTTTCTCTTTGCTCTGCCTCGTGAGCTCTGCTACTTGCCCGCTCCCTGCATTACGTCTGCTCCTGGCCACTGCCGTTGCACATGTCTGACTTATATTCCCAGGGAAAGATTTCAGTGGGGACCACTTTAGGTAATTTGGCCCTAGGCCCCTGTGTAGAGGTCTGCCTTTAGTTCCAGGCACCAATCCTTGGTTCAGTTGGTTTTGCGAGGGTTCCGGATTGGGTGGTAGGAAGCATGGGTTAGCAAACAGCTTTCAGTTTCTGTTAGTAACATTGTCAATCACCAGTAGCTAGAGATGAGTTTCCTCTACAACCTGCCACCAAGCACACTGTTATAACTTAAAAAGCTAAGACTCAATTCTGCCCCACATGTATTAATTAGCTGTCAGACTCCAAAGCAGATAGACATTGCATTTTGTGATCTCAGGGGAGTCCTGCTACATGTCCATGGGTACAATTGGCAAGCCCAATAGTACTGATGCAAGACAGGTGGACACCAAAACTGGGGCTTAGCCTGAGAGAGTGCTTGGCTTCACTCAGAAAGGAATTTAAGAGCAAGGTGGCAGTAAAAGAAAGTTTATCAGAGCAACGGTGTACGGCAAAATGGCTGTTCCACAAAGCAGGGCTCCCCGTAGGCAGAGCAGGGCTCTCCCATAGGCAGAGAAGGGTTATTTCACAGACAGAGTAAGGCTATCCCATAGGCAGAGCATTTGGTTGTCCATTCACTTAACAGGAGGATAATCCCGGAGTGTGTGGGTACACGTGAGTGTGAATGTGTGGCAGGGCTGCATCTCTTGAGTATTAGCCTCTCTGTTTTCTATTGTCTTCTTCCTCTTTTATCTTTTGTTGGTGCCTGACAAGAACCTCTAGCTGACATCAAACTGAAAACGTTCCAAAGACTCTTTAACCCAAATGTGAGTCGCAAAGACTCAGAAGCCCGGCTGCTGAGCTGATTTTTGCCTCAAAGATTAAGTCATTCTGATATGGGGGGGAACCCCAAAACTACAAAAACAAACAAACAAAAACTACAACAATAGACACAGGGCTGAGAAATGAGCCACAGAGAGAAAGAGGGAGCTGTGTTCCTGACTACAGGATTTCTGTTCCCAACGACCAGCAAGTGGTTCAGTGGCCTTGGTGTGGGTGGCCCAACCCCACATCACCTGTGAGTCCTTGCCCTCCGTAGATGGAACACTTATAAGTAAGACCCTTGGGCAGAGGCTGGCACTTGGGCAGCTTGTGAAGACATGGGGGCCCAAAGTTCCATCCCCTGGCCAAGATGGAATAGACAGAATTGGCTGAAAAATTTCCCATGGGGCGTGGCCATGGTGGACTCACTAATATTGTTACCACAGTTTATTTCTAATACTTGAAGTTTAAGGTGCTAAAGGACAATTTGTATTGGATAGAATAATGGGCGCCTATTTAGAGCGAGAGGAAGCAGGTAGGTCTCCCGTAGGCTTCTGGGCCGGGAAGGAGGTAAATGATACTAGGTACCCAAATTTGATCTGTTCAACCAAAAAGCATCTACCAAGTGCCAGGCAGCGCGACTCCCTCAGGGAATATGAAGAATAGGGTGGGAAGTGAGCGGCGGAAGAGAAATCACACCCTAAAAACAAGTTGTGCCAAAACTAAGCGCTTTATTCACTGCCTTAACCAGGGTCTTTGAAATGGTTTTAACCACATTTTTAATTGGCACCCAGTACATACATATAAATATAACACGAAAAGTATCTTTCTCCTCACTAAGGCTCTAAAGCTCAGATGGTTTTATTAATAATTCCTGTTTTATATAAGTTATTTCCCTCCAAATATTTAAAAAAGAGCAAAACTGAACTCTTTTATGAGACAGGATCTCACTCTGTCACCTAGGCTGTAGTATAGTGGTATGATCAGAGGTCACTGCAGCCTCTACCTTCCAAGCTCAAATGATCCTCCGATCTCTCAGCCTCCTGAGTAGCTGGGACAACAGGCACACACCACCATACCTGGCTAATTTTTTTATTTTTTGTAGAGGTAGGGTCTCACTGTGTTACCCAGGCTGGTCTCAAACTCCTGGACTCAATTCACCTGCTTCTGGCTCTGAAAGTAGTAAGATTACAGGCTTGAGCCACCACACCTGGTCCCAATTTTCATTCTATAATTAGATAAGGCTAATCCACCCCAATATTTATAGGCATGGTTCATTTTGAACATAAATGTAAATATCTTAAATAAGTTATAGCTAAGAAAATCCAACAATATGATAAAAAGACACAGTAATTAAATAAGACTTACTCATGCATGCAAGATGATACACAATTATAAATATTTCAACAGAATTTATTACATCAACAAAGAGTAAAGTATAAAATGCAGGATTATCTGAATTGATGCAGAAAAAGTTCTTGATCAATTCAACACATATGTACAATAAAACTTGTTAACTGGAAATATAAAGGAATTTCTTTAACTTGTTAAAGTTGTCTACTCTAAAAGTTATGTTAAACATTATACAGATTAGGGGAATTTTAATATTTTCTCTGAAATTGTAAACGATGTAAAGATGCCTATCATCACTCCTATTAATTAACATTTTTATGTAAGCTCATGACCAATCCTATAAGGAATAAAGAATAAGCAGCAGATGTAAGACCTGAAAGGAGATAAAACTGTTATTATTTACAGATAATATAATCATCCATCCAGAAAAACTTCCAACTATTAGAACTAGTAAGAGAATTCAACAAAATTTTTAGATAAGAACAACTTAAGAAATCTTAGTATCTTTTACACTGACATATAAACTAGGAAGTATAATAAAATATTATTCCAAATATCAGTCAAAACTAGAGTTTTTAAGAATTACTCATTAATTCATATAAAGTTTGTAGAAAAATATTTTATTTATTTATTTTTTTGGCTGAGCACACGGGACTTTATTGATGGTAAAGACAAGGTGGGGCTCCCTAGGCCTCTCCCTCTTCAGGGAGTCTGCATGGAAACTGTGAGGAGGGGACGTTCTCAGTGTTGGGGGGACTGAGTGTGGCAGAGACTTTCCAGCAATGAAGGCGTCTCTCTTCCTCTCGTGCTCTTGCTGGGGCTGGTGGTCCAGGGGTCTTACTCCTTGGAGCCCTTGTAGCCATGAGGTCCACCAACCTGTTGCTGTAGCCAAATTCATGATCATAGCAGGAAATGAACTTGACAAAGTGGTTGTTGAGGGCAATGCCACCCCCAGCATTGAAGGTGGAAGAGCAGGTGTCACTGAAGTCGGCGAAGACAATCTGATGCTCGATGTAGCCCAGGATACCCTTGAGGGATCCCTCTGACGCCTGCTTCACCACCTTCTTGATGTCATCATATTTGGCAGGTTTTTCCAGATGGCAGGTCAGGTTCATGACTGACACGTTGGCAGTGGGGACACAGCAGGCCATGCCAGTGAGCTTCCTGTTCAGCTCAGGGATGACCTTGCCCACAGCCTTGGCAGCACCGGTAGAGGCAGGGATGATGTTCTGGAGAGCCCTGCTGCTATCATACCACAGTTTCCCAGAGGGGTAATCCACAGTTTTCTGGGTGGCATAGACTGTGGCCATGAGTCTTCCCATGATACCAGAGTTGTCATGGATGACCTTGGCCAGGGGCACTAGGCAGTTGGGGGTACAGGAGGCATTGCTGACCATCTTGAGGCTGTTATCATACTCCTCATGGTTCATGCCCATCACGAATATGGGGGCATCAGCAGAGGGGCAGAGATGATGGTTTTTTTGGCTCCTCCTTGCAAGTGAGTACCAGCCTTCTCCATGGTGGTGAAGACACTGGTGGACTCCATGACGTACTCAGCGTCAACATCGCCCCATTTGATTTTAAAGGCATTTCACTCCTGGAAGATGGTGATGGGATTTCCATTGATGACAAGCTTTCCATTCTCAGCCTTGATGGTGCCACAGAATTTGCCATGGGTGAAATCATACTGAAACATGTAGACCATGTAGTTGAGGTCAATAAAGGGGTCATTGATGATGACAATATTTACTTTACTAGAGTTAAAAGTAGCTCTGCTGACCAGGCGCCAGATACAACCAAATCCATTGACTCCAACCTTCACTTTCACCATGGTGTCTCAGGGATGTGGCTGGCAATGTGAGAGAAGTGCAGCTGTCTGTCAAATAGGAGGAGCTGAGAGCTTAAAAAAATAGTTTTAGTGAGTGACACAGAAAGTTCAATGGAGAGACAACCCGTGATCTTGGATGGGACATTTTTGTATTATAAACATGCTGGCTTTCCCCAAATCAAAGTATGAATTCAAGACAGTTTCAATAAAAATTCCAGTTGAATTTTTTTTGAGAAAGGAAAATATGTCACCATAATATTTACATGAAAGTTTAAAGGTCCACATAAAAGTAAGTAAAATATGAAATAGAAGCACAAATAGATGAGACCTGCCCTATCAGTTTATGAAGACATATTACAGTTTTAAGATTTGAAAGATTTGAAGATCCAAGATGGCCGAATAGGAACAGCTCTGGAGTGCAGTTCCCAGTGAGAAAGCAGAGGGTGAGTGATCACTGCATTTCCAAATGAGTTTTTGCTGCCCGCAGACCAGGAGATTCCTGGGTGGAAAAGTGCCACAAGTCTCCAGCACAGCTGTTTCAACCGGTTCAGTGGGTCTCCACACAAAAACTCACACAAATCTGGGCTGCTATTTCAACTGGTGCCTGGAATACCTGGGAGACAGAGTGGCCCATTCAACTGAAAATGAGGGCTGAAACAGGGAGCCAGGTGCTCTGGCTTGGAGGGTTCCACTCCCACAAAGACCAGCAATCTGAAATGCTCTGGATTGAGAGTTTCACAGGAAGCTCAGCTGGACCTGGGATGTTCCAGCTCTGTGGGGTGAAGGGCGTTCACCATTACCAAGGTAGTCCACCACTACTGAGGTGGTTCACCATTACCA
The DNA here is from genome assembly GCF_009761245.1 of Sapajus apella. NCBI lineage: Eukaryota > Metazoa > Chordata > Mammalia > Primates > Cebidae > Sapajus > Sapajus apella. The sequence continues at coordinate 1,086,613 of NW_022437022.1, forward strand.
AGGCAGTCCACCACTACTGAGGCAGTCTGCCATTATTGAGGCAGTTCGCCATTACTGAGGCAGTCTGCCATTACCAAGGCAGTCCGCCATTACCAACACAGTCTACCACTATGGAGACAGTCTGCCATTACTGAGGCAGACCGCCATTACCGAGGTATTTCTATCTATACCTCTATAAACAAAAGTGCAAGGAATTTCGCCCAGCAGCTGGGCAGAGCCCACGGCAGCTTGGCAATGCCTCTGCTGGCAGACTTTGACTAGGCTACCTCCTCGCTGGGCAGGGCAGCTCTGAAAAAAGGGTGCAGCATGTCAGGAACTTATAAATAAAGCCCCACCTTCCCAGGACAGAGCATCTGGTGAAAAAAGGCAGTTATGAGCTCCACTTCAGCAGATGTAAATGTACCTGCCCAGCAGCTCTGAATGGAACAATGGAGCTCACAGCTCAGCACTTGAGCTCCTATAAGGGACAGCCTGTCTCCTTAAGCAGCTCACCGACCCCCATATATCCAAAGAGACACCTCATAAAGGAGAGTTCAGGTTGACATCTTGTGGATATCCTTCTGGGACAAAGATAACAGAAGAAGAAACTGGCAGCAACCCTTACTATTCTGCAGCCACCACAGGTGATTCCCAGGCAAGCAGTATCTGGAGTGGACCTCCAGCAGTCCTACAGCAGAGGGGCCTGACTGTTAGAAGGAAAACTAAAAAACAGAAAGAAATAACTTCATCATCAATGAAAAGGATGTCCACTCAGAGACCCCATCTGAAATTCATCAACTACAAAGACCACAGGTAGATAAATCCACAAAGATGGGAAGAAACCAGTGCAGAAAGGATGAAAGCACCCCAAACCAGAAAACCTCTTCTCCTCCAAGGGATCACGACTCCTCACCAGCAAGGGAACAAGGCTGGATGGAGAATGAGTTTGATGAGTTGACAGAAACAGGCTTCAGAATGTGGGTAATAACAAACTTCTCTAAGCTAAAAGAACATGTTCTAATGCAATGCAAAGAAACTAAGAACCTTGAAAAAAGGTTTGATGAAATGCTAATGAGAATAAACAGCTTAGAGAAAAATATAAATGAATTGATGGAGCTGAAAAACACAACACAAGAACTTCACAAAGCATATACAAGCTTCAATAGCCGAATTGACCAAGCAGAAGAAAGGATATCAGAGATTGAAGATCAACTCAGGGAAATAAAATGAGAAGGCAAGATTAGAGAAAAAAGCGTAAAAAGAAATGAACAAAGCCTCCAAGAAATATGGGATTATGTGAAAAGACCTAATCTACGTTTGATAGGTGTACCTGAATGTGATGGAGAAAATGAATCCAAGCTGGAAAACACTCTTCAGGATATTATCCAGGAGCACTTCCCCAGCCTAGCAAGGCAGGCCAATATTCAAGTCCAGGAAATCAGAGAACACCACAAAGATGTTCCTCAAGAAGAGAAACCCCAAGGCACATAATCGTCAGATTCACCAGGGTTTAAATGAAGAAAAAAATGCTAAGGGCAGCCAGAGAGAAAGGTCAGGTTACCCACAAAGGGAAGCCCATCAGACTCACAGCAGATGTCTCAGCAGAAACCCTACAAGCCAGAAGAGAGTGGGGACCAATATTTAACATCCTTAAAGAAAAGAACTTTGAACCTAGAATTTCACATCCAGCCAAACTAAGCTTCATAAGCGAAGGAGAAATAAAATATTTATGAACAAACAATTGCTCAGAGATTTCATCACCACCAGGCCTGCCTTACAAGAGCTCCTGAAAGAAGCAGTAAACATAGAAAGGAGCAACCAGTACCAACGATTCCAAAAATGTACCAAATGGTAAAGAGCATTGACACAACGAAGAAACTGTGTCAACTAAAGGGCAAAAGAACCAGCTAGCACACTTTGACAAATCTGACAAAAACAAGCAACGGGAAAGGGAAGGGATTCTCTATTTAATAAATAGTGCTGGGAGAACTGGCTAGCCATATGCAGAAAATTGAAGCTAGACCCCTTTCTTATGCCTTACACAAAAATTAACTCAAGATGGATTAAAGACTTAAATGTTAAACCCAAACCTATACAAACCCTAGAAGAAAATCTAGGCAATACCACTCAGGATATAGGGATGGACAAAGATCTAATGGTGAAAACATCAAAAGCAGTTGCAACAAAAGCAAAAATTGACAATTGGGATCTAATTAAACTAAAGAGCTTCTGCACAACAAAAGAAACTATCATCAAAGTGAACAGACAACCTACAGAATGGGAGAAATGTTTGCAATCTATCCATCTGACAAAAGTCTAATACCCAGAATCTACAAGAAACTTAAACAAATTTATAAGAAAAAAACAAACAACACCATTAAAAACTGGGCAAAGGACATGAACACACACTTCTCAAAAGAAGACAACAAACATTTAAAAAAGTTCAACATCACTGATCATCAGAGAAATGCAAATCAAAACCACAATGCAGTACCATCTCACACCAATCAGAATGGTGATTATTAAAAAGTCAAGAAACAACAGATGCTGGGGAGGCTGTGGAGAAATAGGAACACTTTTACACTGTTGGCAGGAATATAAATTATTTCAGCCATTGTGGAAGACAGTATGGCAAGTCCAGCACCAAGCTGCACTGACATTGGAGATAAAAGTCTATTCCTTTTATTACATTAAAATCTTTAATTATTTGAAGACAGCATTAAGCTGAATGTCATCATTTTCTTTCATCTTTCCTCATCCTGTTTGCTCACACCTGGACCTACATGAGTTGGCCAATGCCCTCCCACAGTGAGCCAACAGACCCTACAACAGTTCCGGGTGAATACATTGGGATTAACATCTTCGCTTCTTGAACTTCTCTGAATATGGTCCAAGAGCAGACTTACTTGGGTTTTTGCTCAGTAGATTATGCTAGAAATTCCTGAAAAATTTCAGTCTCTAAATTACAAAATCCTTCAGTTATAAAGTGCTGTTAAGTAGTGGTATTCTGATATTTTAATGGGAATGCTCAACTCAATGTCATACTTATTAAGTTGTATTCTTTTAGACCATCATTTCTGCTTAGACCATGAGACTGCCAAGGCTTGAGCTTTTTGTTGTTGTTTTCATTGTTGTTGTTGCTGTTGGTTTGTTTTTAATTCATCCTACACTTTTACTATCAGAGTTTTCTGTCTTGAATGAATGTGATGAGCAGACGATTATCTTTCAAGCCTGGTTTCTAAGACTGTATTGGCAACTCAGTAGCATTCCATTAGAGACCACCTTCCATGCAGTATTGTTCTGTCAATTAGTGTTCTGACCTTATGGATACACCCAGTCATGCAAATATCCAACCTATGGTTTCCATTCACAGACAAGAAATGTAAATTTAAAAATATCAAATGTACTAACAGGTAAATTTTATGATTGTAAATGTGATTTTTACTATACCTTCATGTAATTTTTCTTTCTATACGAGTGTATGTTTGAAATGAAAATGGAAATTAGGCCGGCACAATGGCTCACGCTTGTAATCCCATCACTTTGGGAGGCTGAGGTGGGTGGATCATTTGAGGTCAGGAATTTGAGATCAGCCTGCCCAACGTGGTGAAACCCAAACTCTACCAAAAACACAAAAATTAGCCAGGTGTGGTGGCAGGCACCTGTAATCTGTTACTCAGGAAGCTGAGGTGAGAACCACTTGAGCCCAGGAGGTGGAGGCTGCTATGAGGCGAGATCGCGCACTGCACTCCAGCCTGGCTGATAGAGCAAATCCATCTCAAAAAAAAAAAAAAGAAGAAGAAGAAGAAGAAAGAAAGAAAATTAATGGGAAAGTATGGCAAATATGGCTGTGTATAAACTTTTGCTGACAGACATTTTCTGACAGCTATGGGGTGATGTGCAGACACGATTTGGAGGAGGAGCTGCTGGAATCTGTGGAGTTGTTTCTGTGAAAAGGTTTAAGTGAGTCAGAATTTCTAGAGCTCAAGAGAGAGCGGGAGGAATTAGAAACAGAAGTGCATTCATCGGGTTTGAGATGATAACAGGGGGCCTGGCTGACTACTCTGAACCCCGTGAACCTAATAAATATCATTTAAATTAATGCCCTAAGAAGCGTTTTTGCTCCAGTTCCTTTTCAACCAGATATAACTCGGGAATGGATAAGTGTGAGAGAATCGAGGTCAGCATTTATTTAAAGGAATGCGGAAGGGAGGAACAAGAGAGAGGCTGACTAAAACCAGAGACTTCAAAGAAATGAAGGTTTGATGGTGAGTGTCCTTTTAGGCTGAGAACGAAACGGGGCTGAATAAGCGCAGAGAGGAGGTGAGGTTCAGGGTGAGCTCATAATCACCTGCTGTGTTCACAGGAGAGAAGACAAGGGGAGAAGTGGGTGAGATAATAATTTTATATCCAAGTTACAAATTAGTAAATATCTGTCAGATTCCCAGAATAGAGTGAGCATGAGGGAATCTGAGGAAATTGAAGGAGAGATTAACGGTTTCAAATTGTCACTTAGAATATGGGCCAAATAACTTCTACAGGTGGAATATTCCATGTTTTAGCAGCCTGGAAAGGCTGAGAACATAAGGACTCAGAGCTTGGCCTGGTCAGCAATGTGGTTTTTTGCTCTTCTTTTTTCTGCTTCTATTTTTGGAGACGTAGGATATGGCACTCATATCCTATCATTACATTAAATTGCCAAAAAAACATGAGAAATTTCAGATTACAGTAAATGCTAGCATAAATGAGATTTTTTATTTTCAGAAAACATTTTCTATTTACATCATGAATTGTACTCGTTTTGTTTTTTCCATCCAGTCATATATGAAAATACCACGAGTTTTCTTATGGAATTTTTCTACTTGATTTACTTGCACACTGTAGTTCCAAAGAGGTGTACTGTTTAATGAGCCTAACTGAGGTAATGAATGGTCTTCAAACTGCAAAACAAAAGACCTTGGCATGCAAGTAAAGACAATTGGTAAATCAGTTGTCATCATGTCTATAATCAATTGCTTTGTACTGCTTGGGCAGCTCTTCTGTGTAAAAATCTTCATCTTCCTTTAGGATAAAGAAATGTAAAACCATCGCAGAGTAGGTTCAGACATTTACAGAAATTAATGTTATCTTGAAAAATAAAAATATAACTAAAAGTATCATCAATTAGAACAATTCACACTTAATTCCTATATTTTCTGTTGGCATGGTTATAGGTTGAGAACAACATGACCAAAGACTCTGTAAAGGCCACAGATTTCCTTGTTGAAAAAATTGTAGGAGATGAATTTGAATAAGAAGAAGCAAAGTTAGCTGATAACATTGGATAGAAGAGAGGGGAGCGTGTGGGAGTAGGCTGACTGTGAGCTCCTTCCAGACTGGGCTCTGCCAATTGACGTCAGCCTGCCACGAGCCTCCCCCAGATTCTGCAGACCAGCTGGGCCGGCCAACTGTGCAGGCTGTGGAATTGGTGTTAAAATATTTGGATATGGCCATGAGAAGTGAATAGACTCTTAGAATCACAGACTGTTTTCTGTGCTAGCAGAAGCCTTGGAGATTAAACTCCTATGAGAAAGGATAGTCTCCTGAATTAATTTTTCTCATTTATATAAGCCAGAAGAATTTATAATTTTAAATCAGATTTGAATTTAGTAATCAGATAAATGAGTTAACCGCTTTTGAAAATAAATTATTTTGTAAGTTCATATTTTAGGGCTCAAGAATATGACAGTATATAAAGGAGAATCAGGAGAGTTTTAAAATTGGGAATAACATTTGGAGAAAGGGGAGCTCGAAGCGTGGCCACCTAGACTCCAAGTCAGTTATTGATGGATCTGGCCAGTAGTTATTGGGCACTTTCTGTGGGCCGCGCCATGTCTTAGGCACTAGAACAAACTCAGTGTCACAAAAGTAAACAAGTAGAACTCTTTGCACTCATGCGACTGACAGCCTAGTAGAGGAGACAGAAAATAAGAAAATAGGCATAAATAAGTAAATTATTTAGTCTAAGATGGGAGCAGTGTTTTTAAAGAGCAGAGTAAGAGTATTTGAAAGAGATGTTGGGGGCTGGGAGACAGGTGGCAATTTGAACAGAATGATACAGAATGTCGGTCTTTTTGGGAGATTGCTATTTGGGCAACGACTTGAAGAAGGTGAAGGACTGAGATGAGCAGACATTTGAAGGAAGAGCTCTCCAGTAGGGGAGCAGCTGCTGCAAATGCCCCAGGGCTGAACCACACTCAGGGGGTTCAACAGTGAAGCTCGGTGTTGCTGTAGCAGGGAACCAGGGCAGAAAAGCTGGAGACAGGATGAGGGAGGAAACCCATCAGGACCTAAGGCCATTGTAAAGCCTTAGCCTTTACTCAGAATAAAATGGAGAACAACTAGAGAGTTTTAAGCAGAGGAGCCAAAGTGAGGTGATCCAATTTACGTTTTGAAGGACCTGGAGACTGGCAGACAGCAGCAGAGAAGAGGAAGAAGATCCAGACTCTGAATAAATTGCATCTCAAAGGTGGCAGCCGGACAAAGAAGGAATGTGAAATGTGAGAGAAAAAGATGAGGTAAACATAACCTGATGTTTTTGGCCAAAGCCACTAGAGAGATGTTTCCTTCAGCAGAGATGGGGGTTAAAGGATTATTCTGTCACTTATTGTGTGCTAAGCCCCGGGCCAGGGGCTAACTCCCTAAGCATGAGCCAGGCCAGTATTTTTTCATCTCTAGGTCATGACCAATTTAATTTTTACAAGTTAGGGATTCTTGACTAGAATTTTAAAAAATCAAATGGAATAATGTTATGGACACTTTGGTTCTGCACCAAGACACCTGAAATGCTGCTGGCTCAGGGCTGCGCATTTCACTGGGTACCGTCTGTGGCCACAGTGAACCCGCTGTCTGGAGAAGGAGGAGCACAGCCAGTGCCTGGCTGATGTGGGTACTGGGTCTAACCTCTTGAGTTCAGCTTGGTAATTATCAGCAGAATTCACCCAGTTCCCAGGCTCCCCAGACGATGGGCTGAGGCCTCAGCAATGAAAAGCTTCATCTTCTTCTAGAAACGAGGCAAATATCAAGGGCCAAATCCTAGTGAAATCATGATGACATGCCGAGCTTGCCAAGACAATAGAGGCAATGTGTTGATGAAGAGGAGCAACAGGATCTAGAAAATCTCTTCTGTTATGGCCTGTGGCCTGTGAAAACCAGGGAAGGGTCTGCTAGGTCAAACGTGTCTCCCCAGGTCACATTGCCATATGATGCTGTGCAGAGTAGCAGGTGAGGTCTTTGAGTGAGGTGAGGGTTATCTCACACAACAAGGGGCACAAGAGGTTATGAAATATCTTTCATAACCAGATAGATAGTCACATGGCTTACATTTTTTCAGGGGACGATGCACCATAAATCCATAAATTCTAGGTTTGTTTGCGTTAAGCTAAAAACCTTCAGTAGATGAGGACTCTTGTGGAAAATGTAATTTATCAGGAGGTCCAGCTATAAATATGTTCCAAAAGAGATCAGACACAGTCACCTACCTATTTTATTTCCTGGGAGTGTCTCCCTGCTGATCTTGTACTTTCCCAGGAGCTCTTTCCCCCTGCGCAAAAGTTAATGCCCTGACAAGAACCCTGGAAGATAATGTAAGCATAAAGCCAAGCTGACTTGGGACTTTGGAAATGGTTGTTTCTCTAATACGTGAAATAGGAATGCCAGAACTTCCATGATAAATGGTGAAGGGAGAGATCTTAGAAAAGTGGTCACAAGTGAATATACAATCTAAATCCAGAAAACCCACAAATTGACTATCTTTTGTGGAATGCCCATAGGACACCCTGCTTACTCTATTAATATATGATATGCAAGGAACTTCCACTTCCAGCCCAGATAAAGTAACAGGGACTGCATTTACCCTTCCACTTTAATAACTATAAGAACAGGCAAAATACATAAAACCATGGTTTACAGACATTGGACCACAGGCAGGGTAAAACTGAGATTCCAGAAAGAAGGGAAACAAGTGAGGTGAGCCATATGATTGCCTCAGCACATTGCCTGGAGTCAGTTCCCAGACTGCGGGGCAGGGAGGAAAAACCAGTCAAATCCTGGCAGTCCTACCAAGTTTATGTGACATATATTGAACTTTATGAAGGTGAAGGAGGCTAGAATGTGCATGTGCAAAATATCAGAAATGATGGAATTACAGAGAAAAAGTAAGAGTATCAAAGATTTGCAGAGGGGTTCCCCTGAGTCATTTAGTGAATACTGATCTGTACGTATAGGAAAGGCAACTACCTACGGCCAAAGTCAGAACAAAGGTCAATAAAAAGAGTATATATTACAATTTTTATAGTTCACACAGAACTTGGACTAGTTCATGTACCCACTTATGAGACTGAAAGACCTCTTAATATATGAGGCATCAGACAGATCTTCATAAGGGCCCCACTTTAATGCCAGGGCTATATATCAGCCCTAGATTAAAGACTGTTCTGAACTTACTCTAATATAGCTTTAAAGAGAGCCTCAAAAGGATACAACTAATTGTAATTTTATAAATGAAAAAAATTCAACAAGTTTTAGAAGAATACAGCAAAATCCAGAAAGCAACAATTTAAAATGTATGATATCCAGGATATAATATAAAGCTAACTGGCAGGCAAAAAACAGGAAAATATGAATCATAATCAGGAAAACAATCAATCAATATATACAGAACTAGAAGTAAAAAGAAATGGCACTAACAGAAAAGGAGACTTAAAAGATATTACAAATATACTGCATATATCCATGAAGGTAGAGGTAAATATGAACATGATGTAGAAATAGAAGATATTTAAAAATCAAAACTGAACTTCTAGAGATAAAAAATTCAATATATGAAATTATTTATTGGATGGGATAAATGCTACATCTTGCTGGTATTAAAAACATAGTAAACTTGAGAACACAGCAATAGAAACTATCTAAACTGAAACGCACAGAGAATTAAAAAGCTGAAAAATGATGAGCAGAGTATTGTCGGCCAATGAACATATCAAGCAGTTTAATATTGGACTACCAGATGATGGTGGGAGGGAGAATAAAAAGTATTTGAAAAAAGAACGGCAAAACAATTTACAAATTTAAGGAAAACTTTAAACCTACAAATTCCAGAAACCCAGTGAACTCTAAGTAACCAAGAAAGAAAACAAAAAGTAAAAAGAAAAGAAAACCAAACAAAGCTATGTCAAGATATATTATTATTAAATTGTTAAAAGCCAGCAATAAAGAAGAAAATCTTACCAGTAGCCAGAAAAAGAAAACATTGCTTGGAGGAGAATTATGTTAAGGATGACATCAGACTTCTTATCAGAAACTATGCAAACCAGAAAACAATGGAATTCTAAAATAATTTAAAACCATTAAAATAAAGTTAAAATAATTAGAAAAAAAATAAGAATAAAAGTAATTTTTCCAAAATTAAAGTTACTTTTTCAGAGAAACAAGACTTGATAGAATTTAAAATCAGCAGAGCAGGAATTCAAGAAATCTTAAGAGAAGTTTTTTCAAGCAAAAGGAAAATATTTCTAGATAGTTGATCTAAACAAAGAAATAAAGAGTAACCCAAATGGTAAATAGGTAAACATATGTAAATGTTTTTCTTATTTTTACTTCTTTAAAATACAATTGATGACTTAAAGCAAAACTAACAATAATACATTGAAGAATGTCTAATATATATGTAGAAATAAAATGTATGAAAAGAATGGCCCAAAGAACAGAGGGATTTAATGTAAGTAGATTGTTGTTGGGTTCTAACATAATACATAAGGTAAGAAAATGTTATTTGAATGTAGATTGTGAGAAGTTCAGTGGATATGTTGTAAATCCTAGAGCAACCATAAACACACACACACACACACACACACACACACACACACACACACACACACGGAAAAGTATAGCTAACAAGCCAATAGGGAAATTAAAATGAAATTATTAACAAAATTCATTTAATCTGAAAGGTACTGAGAGGAGACAGGGCAAATAGAAAATAGCACTTTGTTAAGTGGTCATTTTCAATCTATCCACATTGATAATTACGTGAAGTAAAAATGGCCTAAACGCTATATTTAAATGTCAGAGACTGTCAGACCAGATACAAAAGCAAGATACAACTTAAAGTCTGTCAAAAGAAAGTTGGAATGGCTATCTTAATGACAAAGTAAATATCAGGATAAATCATATTACCAGAGACAAAAGCAACATTTTACAATAAGGAAATGAGAAATTAATCAAGAGAACATGGTAATCTGAAATGTGTAAATGGGTTCAAATAACAAAGGTACAAAATATATAAAGCAAGAACAGACGGAACTGGAAGTAAAAAAAGAATCCATATCTATAGTTGGAAAGGTCTACCTTTCTCCCTCAGTAATGAAATAAATATGAGTCAGGATGTGGAAGATTTGAACATTATTGTGCTAGTTTCCCATGGCTGCTGTAACTAAATTCTTGGCCATTTGAAACAAAGCACATTAGCTTCATCAGCTGTCACAAGCTTGTCATTCTGGCGGGGGATGTGGATAGTGAAGGAGGCTATACATGTGTGGGGCAGGGAATATATGGGAACTCTCTGTACTTTCATTTCAATTTTTCTGTGAAATTAAAATCACCCTTGAAAATGAAGTATTAAAAAAATCAATTGGCTAAGAGATGATCAACAGGTTGGTAACTTCTGGGTGTTAAGGATGGTGGTGGATGTGAGAGGGTAGGAAGAAGGGGATGGATGTGACCATAAGGGGTAGCATAAGAAAGATCTTTGTGGTGATTCGTGGAATAATTGCGTATCTTTTTTTTTCGAGACAGGGTTTTGCTCCTTCATCCAGGCTAGAGTACAGTGGTAGGAACATAGCTCACTGCACCCTCAAACTCCTGGATTCAAGCCATCCTTCTGCTTCAGTCTCCAGGGTAGCTGGGACTTCCACAGGCACATGCCATCATGCTCAGCTACTTTTAAATTTTTACTTATTTTTGTAGAGATGAGGGTCTCGCTACGTTGCCTAGACTGGTCTCATATTTCTGTATCTTGGTTGTGGTGGTGGTGATTATGTGAATCTACACATGTGGTTAAGTGACACAGAAATAAAACTATATGCACACATTGAACACATATTGAAACAATGCCAATTTCCCGGTTTTGCTGTTGTACGGTATTATATGACATATTGTATATTGTATTGTATTATACAATTGCTATTGTACGGTATTTTACAAGACATAACCCCTGGGGGAAGCTGGTGAAGTGTATAAGGGATCCCTCTGTACTCTCTTTCCAATTTCCTTTGAATCTATAATAATTTCCAAATAAATAGTTTTTAAAAATTATTCTCTTGGATTTCTGGAGGTCAGAATTCTGAAATGAGTTTCACTAGGCTGAGACCAAGTGTCAGCAGGACCACCTCCTTCAGAGGCGCTAGGGAACATTCATTTCCTGCCTTTCCCACTTTCTAAAGCTGCATTCTTTGCATTTCTTGGCTCAGGAGCCCTTTCTCCAACTTCAAGACTGGCAGGCTATCATCTTCACGTCTCTCTCTGCTGTCTTCACGTACCCTTTAACTTCTCTTGGCAAATCTCTCTCTGGATGCCTCTTACAAGGATTTCTATGATTATATTTAGGGCCAGATAATCCAGGATAATCTCCTTATCTCAAAATCTTTAATCAAGTCTTCAAAGTTCCTGTTATTATATAAGGCAACATTCAGACGTTCCAGGGATTAGGACCTGGATATGGTTATGGGCTGTTATTCAGCCTGCTACGACTATCATACAACTTGCTGCAATTGACATTTATAACACACTCATCCAATACATCAGACAACACATTGTTTTCAAATACAAATATTTATCAAGATAGATTATATTCTGGGGTGTAAAGAAAGTCCTCTAAATAAACTTAAGAGGGTTGAAAGCATAAACATATATTCTTCTTTCACAACTAGAAATCAGGCCAGGTGCCCATGCCTGTGATCCCAGCACTTTGGGAGACTAAGGCAGGTAAATTAACTGAGGTCAAGAGTTTGAAACTAGCCTGACCAACATGGTGAAACCCTGTCTGTCCTAAAAATACAAAAATTCGCAGGGTGTGGTGGCGCGTGCTTGTAATTCCAGTTACTTGGGAGGCTGAGACGAGAATCATTTGAGCCCAGGAGGTGGAGGCTGCAGTGAGGTGAGATCACACCGCTGCATTCCAACGTGGGCAACAGAGTGACTCCATCTCAAAAAAAAAAAAAAAAAAAAAGAAAATGAAAATTAATGGGAAAATGTTTGTGTATAAAAGAAAAAAATTTTCCCTCTGATATCTTCCATATTATGTAATAAAATATACTAGAAATAGGCCAGCTGTGGTGGCCCATGCCTATAATCCTGGCACTTTGGGAGGCTGAGGCAGGTGGATCACCTGAGGTCAGGAGTTCGAGACCAGGCTGGCCAACATGGTAAAGCCCCATCTCTACTAAAAATACACAAATTAGCCAGGTGTGGTGGACTGTGCCTGTGATGTCAGTTACTTGGGAGGCTAAGACAGGAGAATCTCTTGAACCCGAGTGGCAGAGGTTGCAGTGAGTGGAGTTCACACCACCTGTATTCCAGCCTGGGTGACAGAGTAAAAAAAACTAAAAATCCATTACAGAAATATATAGAGAAAATCTTCAAATATTTGGATATAGACCAATATATTTTAAAGAACTGTGAGTAAAAAAAGATATCATAAAGAAAATTGGAAAATATTACCACTATAAAAACAAAAGTGCAACATGCCGTCATTTGTGGCATATAGATGAACAGTGTTTAGGGAGTGGCTTTTATCAACAAATGCTTATAAAAATGTCTCAAATCAATTATCTAAGCCTTTATTCTAGGAAATTAAGAAAGAATAAATTAAACCTCTTCAAGATGAAGGAAAAAATATTAAGAATAAAGTAGTAAATAAATGAAACAGATAACAGAAACCCAGTAAAGACATATTGATAAAATCAGAACTGTGTTATTTGAAAAAGTCAATAAAATCAACAAACTCTAATTAGATTGATCAGAGTAAAATTGGGAAGACAAAATTTATGAGAGAGGGCCATCACTACAGATTCTGTTAACACTGAGAGGATAATAAGTGAATATTATGGACCGCTTTATTTCACAGAAATGTATATTTTAGTGTAGATGAAATAGACGTATTTACTAAATACATGAATTAGCAAACTTAAGAAGAAATGAATAACCCGAATAGCACTATATCCATAAAGGATTTGAATTCTAATTAAAAATGTTCTAACAAACAGACAAACAAATAATACCCTCTAGGCCGAGATGACTTCACTGGTGAAGTCTATCACACACTTAGGGAAGAAATAGTGCCAACTGAACACACACCCTTTCATGAAAAAAAGATGGAATACTTCCCAGCTCAACTTATGAGGTCCTATGACCATAATATCAGAAGTAGATCAATATATCTCATGATTGGAGATGCAAGTATCTATAACAAAATATTTAAAGAATAAATCCTTGGTGGCTCACGCCTGTAATCCCAGCACTTTGGGAGGCCGAGGCGGGTGGATCACAAGGTCAAGAGATCGAGACCATCCTGGTCAACATGGTGAAACCCCGTCTCTACTAAAAATACAAAACATTAGCTGGGCATGGTGGCGCGTGCCTGTAATCCCAGCTACTCAGGAGGCTGAAGCAGGAGAATTGCCTGAACCCAGGAGGCGGAGGTTGCGGTGAGCCGAGATCGTGCCATTGCACTCCAGCCTGGGTAACAAGAGCAAAACTCTGTCTGAAAAAAAAAAAAGAATAAATCCTGCCTAATATAAAAAGTAATACATCAAAAATATATGTGTATAATTTAATGATAATAAGGGTTGATTTAACATTTGAAAACCAACCAATGTAATTTACCCTATCAACAGACTGAAAGGGAATCACTGTAAGATCATCTCAATAGGTACAGAAAAGACATTTGACAAAATTCAGCATTTATTTTTGATAAGTTCTTGGAAAACACGGCATATAAATAAATGTTATCAAGAGGATAAAGTAAACCATTAAAAAGCCTACAGCCAACATTGTATGTAGTGTCAAAAGACTGGATGCTTTCCCCCTAAGATCTGAAACAAGGCAAGAATATTCACTTTTGTCACTTGTATTCAAGGTCATATTGGAGATCCTACACAATGCCACAAGGCAAGGTAAAGAAATAAAAAGCATATAGATTGAAAAGTCAAAATTAAACTTGACTTTATCCACATACTATATGTTGTCTACATAGAAAAATTCCTAAGAATTTATATAACAGCTACCAGAACTGTTAAATGATTTTAGCAAGCTGCCGGGTCCATAATCAATACACAGAAATCACATATGTTTGTGTACTAGCAACGTCTGATTGAAAATTAAAATTTAAATAATATCATTTACAAGATCATCAAAAACATGACATATTAGGGATAAATTTAACAAAATATATTGAAGAAGTCTATACAGTAACTAAAAAAAAAAAACAAAAACCAAACCAACATTATTAAAAATGATTAAAGACCAAATAAATGTAGAGAGATACCATGCTCACAGAATAGAGAAATCGATACTATCATGATATTTCCTTGCTCCAAGTTGACCTGTATCTTCAATGCAATCCCAATCAAAATCCCAGTGGGCATTTTTATAGAAATTGACGAGCTGATTTTAAACTGTACTTGCAAATGCTAAGGACTTAGAACATCCAAGACAGTTTTGAAAACTTATGACAAAGCTGAAGGAATTATGCTACTTAATTTCAGGTTTATTATGAATAAATTATGGCAAATGCATGTCATAGAATACTATCAGGGATTAAGAAGGAACATATCATATATTATTGTGTGATATAAGTCAAATAAGCCAAATATGAAAGATGGCATACTGTGTGATTCTGTTTTTGTGAAATTCTAGGAGAAGCTAAACTGCAGAGACAGAGATCAGAGTACGGGTTGCCATGGCCCAGGTTTGTGGGAGTGCACAGAATGAAAAGTGATATGAGGGAAACTTTCGAGGTAATACAATTCTACATCATGATAATACACAATTCTACACTTAAACTGTTGAATTTTATAGCATATAAACACAATTTTTTTATTTTAAAAAATAAAAAATGCAATGGTAAGAAAAGCACCATTATTATTGAGAGTCTCTTCCTTAATCAATGACTATGATGTGGTGCTGTGTTTCCAAGTGTGATATATGGGTCTAGGAAACAAGGGGATGGGAGAAACCAAGGTCTTGCCTCACATCACCACAGGGAACCCAATGAATGTCCCAATCAATCACCCAAGGAGGATGTGTGCTTTCGACTTTAGGTTCTGCAATTCTAGAGGTCCTGGTTCTCAGAGGGCAAATGTTTCCATATTTCCATCTGGAGACACAATAAGTATCCCATTAGATTTCAATCTATGGCTGTTGCCCAGGCAGCTCAGGATCCTTGGGTCGAGAGACCGGCAGGCAAGGAAAAAGGACTCGTGTTGGCTTGGGCAATGGACTGACTTTCAGAAGAGCTGGGCCCATCGCTTCACATAGGGGAAGAAAGAATATGTTTGTTGTTCAGGTGACCCACTAGTGGTCCTATGCTCAATTTTTAAATTGAAAAAAAAAAAAAAAAAGAAAAGAATCTCAAACTTACAGAAAAGTTGCAACTAAGAAAATACAAAGGATTTGTTTTTTCAGTTGACTCTTTTGAGAGTAATTTGCCAAAATGATGTTCTATTGCCCACTAACACTTCAGTGTGTATTTGCTAAATATGAGGAAATTTTCCTGCATAACCACAAAGCAGCCATTAACACTAAGAAATGAAATGACACTGCTATCTAAAATGCAGACCCCATTCAACTCAGCCAATGGAAGCTGTGCAGCTGTGTCAACATTGCTGATGACCGTTCCAGCTTTTGGTGCAGTGGCATCTCAGTGGCACATCCAGAACCAACTGTGACAGCATCTCCAGCATGCAGGACAGGCATGGGCTGAAGGACTCTAGCCCAGGGGCATTAGCTCTCTGGCCTCTGGGAATCACTTGTTCATTTATACCTTCCAACCTTCTCCTCCCTTTTCCTCTTCCAGCTCTTCCAACACTGTGTCACTAATCAGTTTCCTCCAGAGCTGAAATACTTAGTTTCTGTTTTCTGGACTGGATTCTGGCTGATACATAGACCACAGTGGAGGACAGAGCAAAGGCTTCACTATGACTGTTGTGATACTCTTGAGGTCCTATAATGTCCATCTGGACCTAGACGAATATCTTCATTTGCTCTGGGGTTCTCATCAGGTTGATTCATGAATATTCCAGTTCTCGTCTCTTGCCAGGTACATTAGGTGGAGCTGTACTTTCCACCCACTTTGAAGTTAAGAATAACAATGTGGCTTGCTTGGCTAAGAGATACCTTAAGGAGGAAGTCTTAAAAACCAGGACGAAATTCCCCCCTTGGCTATGGTGGAAGCACATGTTCAGGGGAGCCCTCAGTTTGGTTCTTAAAAGATCACAGTGAATAAAGACTTCCTACCCACAATGAACATGAAGCATGAGCAGGAAATTAATACTGTCATTTCCAGCCACTTAGCTATGGGAGCTCTTTGTCACATTAGCATAAACAAGGCTAACCTGACTCATACACTAACAATGGACTTGAAATTTCCTAAGGATTGCTCATCTCCAGAGCAGCAGTGTGTTTGGATTAGGCTGCAGAAATCACTTACTTATATAAACATGTTATTTCTGTAAGGTTGACATATACTTGCTTCCTGCCCTTCCAACTTGGCTCACTGGAGGTGGATTTTTTTTGGACCTGTAATATGCATAGTGTTTGCATTTCTTGAAGACATAAAGAAATTCAAGCTGTCGACACTGGGAACAGCAAGTGACCAGCTCCAAGGCTGCTGCTTCTCCCTGTGTCATCACTTCAGAGGGTTGTGTGAGAGAATCTTATGATTTATAAGATGAAATGTCTGCCTCTTTTGTTTTTGCATTCCTGGTCTGCACACTGGCATCAAAAAACCTGAACATTTGAGGACAACTTCAGGAGAGTGATTGATTTCACTGAAGCTGGAGGTTAGAGGCCTTTCATGGGACATTGCAGACACAACTTTTCTCATCATTCAGAGAGATTTTGTTACTTATTTCAGGGGATTTTTAATTATTAAGTTTTTCTAAATTCAGAATTTAGGAATGCATCATGCCATGAAATAATCAATGATCTATAATCCCAGTCTTCATTTAATTACATGTTTACTCTGGCTTTGTACAAATGACAAGTCTAACTTGTCAAGTCAGCAAATTGGCTCTAGTTAAAATCATTTATAAAACACACAGAAGAGCATGCAATCATGTTTAACACATCAAGCTCCTTCCTCCCCCAGGTTTCTGAGTACAGTGAATTATCTGGGACATGATTTCTCCTCTTTTTCATCTGGCTAACTCCTATACAGATAAAATCTCCTTTCTCAGAGAACATAACTACCCCACATCCAATTTATGTCATCTTATTGTAGTCTATTTTTCTTCTTAATCTTGCTTAACAAATTGGTAATCGTATGCTTCATTTCATGGTTCTCTGCTGATGTCTGCATCTCTGCTAGAGCATAGGCACCAAGAGGATAAGGACCACTCTAGAAGAAGACAGCTCACCACTGTATGGCATCATCTAGAACACTTCTTGGCACAAAATAATGGCTCAACCTATATTTTGTTGAATGAGATAACTGGTTAATAAAAAGGCAGAACATACTTGTCCTGTGCCTTTTCTCATCACTTAGCCTTGCAGTACCAACTTAACAGCTGTGTGGCCTTGGATACATTACAGAACCTCTCTGAGCTAGGTGTCCTCATCTCTAAGAAGCGAACAAAAAATAGTACCTACATATAATCAGCTTAGTCTTTTCTTCCTGCTGCCCAGAATATGAATCCTGTTGGAGAGTAATGTCTCCTATTGGGAGGCTTGGCAGAAGGTGACCCATCTCCCACTGGAAGGAAGCTCAACGTGACAAATCAACCTTCTCCCTGCAGCCCCAGCAGCTAAGACATGAGAGTGTGACTGAAGTTCAACTAATCAGATGCCCTTCCCGGGACATGGATCCCAAGGGAGTGTTACAAAGAAGAGAGGAGAGTTGGGAGGTTGTTGGTCATGGCTGGGGCAGCTCAGCTTGCACAGGGTCGGCAGCAGGGGGTCCTAATCGGACGGCTCTTGGAGATGACTGTGAGCTGTGCCCTATTACCTAACCTCCATCTCCCCATTGCCTGAGGCTTGTCCTCTAACATCAGTTTCATAGCACACATGAGAGGCGGCCAAAACATTCCATTTCTATGCATTAGCCCTTGGCTTCTGTGAGTAGCCACTAGGATCCCTGACTATATAAAATGTTTATGAAGATTAAATGGAATAATGCATTTCAAGAGCACTAGAACTTGGTGCTTGATAAATGCTCAATGAGTGTTCACTTTTGTGCTGTGCTCATGTGCTTCTGCCTATTTACCCTTTCTGGACATAAATAAACAAAGAGGACAATATTGTACATACTGTCTAATGCTGAATTATACAAATAAATAAAATAATATGACTGAGACACAACAGATTCTCTGTATAGCTTCAGAGCCGTGATGAACATTCAATGATCTGTGTGTTCATTTAGTTAACCTGTCATTCAACAAGTATTTACAGGCCACCTTCTATGTATGGCACCCTGTGCTAGACACTAGAAATACTCAACACTGAGCATCCTATGAAGTAAATAGAAAATCAGGACCAGAAAAAAGGATACAAAGAAGAAAAGTAAGACAAAAAGTTTCAGGGACGATTGAGGAAACAAACTACCTGTCTTGGGAGGGCCCTGTATTACCACAGTGGGTTCTACCCACACCCACCCAGTGGCAACTACCTCGTGGCTGTATGACATTCGGGCTGGGGAACAAAGCTCGGGGCTGGGAAGAGTGCCTGGAGTCTGGTCCTACATCACCACCAACTTGGGTCCCACTTCCTTCCTTTACATCTGCAGAATGTAACCACCTAACCCATTTCCCCACAGGGATTTGATGAGATAAAATTAAGATAATAGATAATTACTTGAAAATGCTCAAGTTACTGAGAATTCTGTTAAGTCAGCCATGATTATCATTGTCACTAATATCATAACCAGTGATTTATACTTCAGATGTTTAAAAATTTGATGGTTTTGTTTTAGCCTCAAATTGCATAGTTCTAACGTTCTGACAAGAACTTTCTGAAGAAAAAGTTTCTTTCCTTTCTGAACAAAATTTAGTGGACACAAATGATACCTTACCATTTTAGGGTGGGTTTTAAGAATTTCTATTAAAAGCTTTTTTCTTTTTGGAAAATCAAGGATGAAGGAGAATATGTTTAAGTTGTTTTCTGTCCTAAGAAAAGTAAGATCCTTACAGATAGACTCCAGTTCAAATTTCAGCATTTTATTGAATCCCCATGAAAAGGCCCCCAATATCTCCAAGTGTCACTGCCCAGGACCTCAGATTCTTGGTGCACTAGACGATGCCCCGTGCCTTAGACCTGGTTACCAAAACGATAGTTCACTGTGGCACAACAGGATGCGCTTACTTTAGCTTCATCTAAAACAAACAGAAAATGCAATCTTAAAGGAGGAAAGAACCTTAAACATAATGGGGTCCAGCTGCTTCACTTTATGGATCAGGAAACCAAAGTCCAAAGAAAGCAAGCAGCTCCTCCAAGTACCAGTCACGGCAGCCCCCTCCTCTCCCGTCTTCTCTTCACCCCCTCCTTCCCCCACCTCTCTGCCACTCCTCATCTCCCTGACTTCTACTTCTGTTTCTTAGATTTCTTTTTCTCTCAGTGGAACCAAGTTGCACCACAGAAAATGCCCTGTGGAAAACACATAGGATTTTAGGGTTTATCATGCGTGAGTTTGGTTCAATTCATTCCTTTCTTCCCTGTTCCTTTTATCTTTTGTTTTTTAATTTAATTTTATTTTTGAGAAGGTGTCTCGCTCTGTTGCTCAGGCTGGCGTGCAGTGGTGTGATACCGGCTCACGGCAACCTCTGCCTCCCAGGTTTAAGTGATTCTCCTGTCTTTGCCTCCTGAGTAGCTAGGACTACAGGCACATGCCACCACGCCTGGCTAATTTTTGTATTTTTAGTAGAGATAGGGTTTCACCGTATTGGTGAGGCTGGCCTCGAACTTCTGACTTTAGGTGATCCCAAAGTGCTGGGATCAAAGGCATAAGCCCCCACGCCTAGCCCTCACCATTCCTTTTATAATAGGTGAGCATTAGTCTTTCTATTGCTACCACAGTGCCCTAAGTCCTTCTCATTTAAAAACATTAAATCCACCTCCCTGGTCTTTTTTGGGGGCAGCTGGTGGGAAATGCATGCACCAGGACGTGTGATGGGTCTGAGACTCTCCGGCTGTCCCTGTTGTACCCTGAGTTCTGAGTTCTGCTGCTGACCTACGAGGGCAGAACACCTCTAGCATTAGAGATGGAAAATGACCTATTAGACCCATTGCTTAATTGACCCTTACTTCTAAAACACTGTGAGGGCTCTCATGCCTGTAGTTGTGTTAGAAAAACAGCTTCTACAGTCATCAATCTTCTTAAAGTAATTTAATCAAAAAGAATTTGAAAAGGACTGCCTCAAACATGGCTGGTATACAGGAGATGGAAGACAAGCCCGTATCGGGGACCTAGGTAAAGGAAGCTCTCTATGCAGTTCACCAGAAAAAAAAAAGAATTTCTCTGCTAAACCCTTTATTGTCAGCACTTTTTTCAGTCTCTCTTGAGTCTTTTTCCTTAGATACTAAGCTTGTTTCCAGACTGAACAGTCAGTTTTCCAGGCTTACCCAGGACAGTATCCTCTGTCTATACCAGAAAACAAGGGTCCCTTAACATGTGATTGAGCAAGCAAGAAAAATAACTTTGCTAAGTTTTCAGTTAAAGGTGTCATTATTGGGGAAAGAATACAGACAGACATTTATTTTATGAGGTTTTCTCTGCCTATGAAAACAATGCATGTTATGTGACCAAGTTTTTCCACTTTTAGATATCTGTCCTAGAAATACACTTCCACGCAGGAGGTAGAAAGTTATAAAGATTACCATTCTCACCTTAACAATAAGAAGAACCTGGATAATCTACAGAATTATAACTTCTCTTGAGCTGATCGTCAAGCTGAGAGTTACGTTTGCAAGGTTTCCTAGTAATCCGGATTCCAAAGACTGACAAAGTGCTCCCAGGATAGGTGGAGTGTTTCCCTTCAGCAAAGCATAGGAGAAAGAGTCGTTGTATAAAAAGTGTAAGTAGAAATCACCAAAATTTCATCAAATTGTTAAAGCATGGGCTAGTGGGTCCATTTGGAATGGCTGGGGGGTCCCTAGCACAAAAGGAGTTTGCACTCCCTTGCAAGCTCCTTTGCATGAATCCTATTGGGTGCTCACAAGACAAGCTGGAGTAGGAGGCGAGTAAGAGCCCCCACTGGTGGTATAGATACACGTCAATTTCTGCCCCTCAACCCGAGTCCTGGCTGCCACTTGCTGGGCTTCACCACTGACCTGTGGGGATTAGGGGTAGAAGAGGACCTTGATTCCACGGCCTGGGCTATGAGGTGTAGAGGGGATTCCTCTAGAGAGGGAGAGACTGTCTGGCTTGGCGACGAACAACAAAACCCAAACTGACTTGATTGACTCACCCCTACACTAATGTATTCCCCATTTGCAGGTTTAAATAATGACCTCAGGCTCCACTCATTCACACACTGTCCAGAATTTTGACATAAGAAAATTTTCAGCAAGAAGATTATGAAATACAAAATAGAGCAAGCTAGAAAGAAAACCCTGTAGCTATTTTTCAAGAGATTTAAAAAAGCAATCAACAAAACTGGACTCATGGATAACCCAGAAGATGAAACTGTTATACAACCAAACTGGGGTCTCCCCACCTGCTGCAGTAAAACCAGATATCCACACTGAGGCTTTGCAGAGGCCGAAGGGAAAGCCTTTATCTGCAAGGCATCAGACAGGGAGGACAAGGTGGCTAATGCTCAAACTCCACCTTCCCCGGTGGCTTGCATTAGGGCTTTTAAAGGCACGGGTAAATTTCAGGAAGGCAGAAGCTACAGGCAAAATTGTAAATTGATACATGGAGGGTACACATGGGTTTTGGCCTGAAAGGTCAAGATGTCTTGAAGTAGGGGCTTATAGGTCATGGGTAGATTCAAATGTTTTCTGATTTGCAATTAGTTAAGAAAAAGAAGCTTTGTTTAAAAATTTGGGGTCACTCAGAAAAGAATCTCAGCTTTGGCTATGGGTGCAACTTTTTCCAGGTCCCTCAGGATAAAATTTAGAACAAAGAGCAGTGGTCAGAGTTCAGTCTTCAGTTCCTTCTTATCTGAGGTCTATGTGCCAGTGGATCCCTTTGGTGGGGGTCCTTGGTGGGATCCGGGTTTGTGAAAGACAACTCAGAGACATATATTAAGATGTTACCTTCAGTTTCTTCAGGAAAGCAAACATCTCTGGACTCTAAGTTCCTTGACTATTGTTTAAGGCTACCTTGCCTACCAAGTTGCTTCCTTACTTCTCAGGGCTAGTTACCTGGAATTTCACACGAAGGAACTCAGGGTTCTCCTTTATTTTCATGCCTGGGGGCCCGCTGGAGGACTTTAAGATAACTATTTGTTAATCTGTTAAATGCCATGTTGGAACAGATGGATGGCATATATGAAGTTTATACCAAATTATGGGTAAGGGTTGATTATTCAGCATATATTGCTGGAAAAAATCTTTATTCAAAAAACTTTCAGAGGTCTATCTCACTAAGTGTATCAAAATTAATATAATCTGGATTAAAGAAATTAAGTATAAAAATTATCGATGTAAACTAGGAAAATAATGGCATATTTTAAACTATTGGATAAAGAAGGAGATTTTAAAAAGAAAACAATGAAGGAAATAACAAAACAAAGTACTTTTGATGTAACAACATAAAACGTACAACTTTTATTCTTCAAACAACATCATAAGTAATATGATAAACAAGTAACTTGAGAAAATCTGCTGCAATGTGATGCAGTCTGGTGTCTTCAGGAGACTCAGCACATAAGGCCTCGCGTACTTAAAGTAAAGGGGTGAGAAAGATATTTCATGTAAATGGACACCACAAGTGAGCAGAAGTAGCTATTCTTATATCAGACAGACAAAACAAACTTTAAAGCAACAGCAGTTAAAAAAGACAAAGAGCGACATCATATAATGATAAAAGGACTACTCCAATAGGAAAATGTCACAGTTTTAAATACATATGCACCTAATAATGGAACTCCCGAATTTACAAAACAATTACTCCTAGACCTAAGAAATGAGATAGACAGCAAGACAATAACAGCGCTAGGTAGCTCGTCAAGACAGAAAGTCAACAAAGAAACAACAGACTTAAACTATACCCTGCAAAAAAAAAGGACAACATATTTACAGAATATTCTACCCCAAAACTGCAGTATATACATTCTAATCATCAACGCATGGAATCCTCTCCAAGATAGACTATATGATGGGCCACAAAACAAGTCTCAGTAAATTTAAGAAAGTCAAAATTATATCAAGTACTCTGTCAGGCCACGGTGTAATAAAATTGGAACTCAACTCCAAAATATCCCTCGAAACCATGCAAAATACATGGAAATTAAATAACGTGCTCCTGATGATTATTGGGTTAACAATGAAATCAAAATAGAAATTAAAAAATTATTTGAACTAAATGATAAATGTGACATAACCTATCAAAATCTCTGGAATACAGCAAATGAGGTGCTAAGAGGAAAGCTCACAGCATTAAACGCCTACATCCAAAAGTCTAAAAGAGCACAAATAGACAGTCTAAGATCCCACCTCATAAAATTAGAGAAACAAAATAAATCCAAACCCAAACCTAGCAGAAGAAAAGGCATAACAAAGATCATAACAGAACTAAATTAAATTAAAACGAGAAAAAACAATACAGAAGATAAATGCAACAAAAAGCTGATTCTTTAACAAGACAAATAAAATTGATAGACTATTTGCAAGATTAACCAGGAAGACAGAGATCCAAATAAGCTCAATTAGAAATGAAACGAGAGGTATTACAACTGATAACAGAAATACAAAAGATTATTCATGGCTACTCTGAACACCTTTATGCACATAAACTAGGAAACCTAGAGTAGATGGATAAATTCCTCGAAATATACAACCCTCCTAGATTAAGCCAGGAACATTAGAAACTCAATAACAAGCAGCAAGATGGAAAAGGTAATTTTAAAAATTGTCAACAAAAAAAAAAGAAAGTCCAGAACCAGATGGATTCCCCGCTGAATTCTATCAGACATTCAAAGAAGAGTTGGTACCAATCCTACTGACATTATACCAAAAGATACAGAAAAAGGGATTCCTTCTTAAATTGTTCTATGAAGTCAGTATCACCCTAATACCAAAACCAGGGAAGGACATAACATAGGTCCTGTAGGGATTACATTTTTTTCATTATTCTAACTTTAGGATTCATTTCTATAGGTAAATGCTGGATTGTTTACTTATTGCAAGCATCTGTTTTAGGATTTAAGGAAAAGATCTAGATCTCGATGAGTCAGATATTGTATTTTATTTCCACATTTGTTACAGTTGCCTGTTTTTTTTTAAATAATACTCTGTCCTTTTTAGTTGAAATTTATTTTGTATTTTCCTTCAATAAAGAAATAACATTCTCAAGAGAAAGGTGAGATTTTAGAAGTGGAAAGGGGACTCGGTTTGCTATAATCCACACCTTCAACTGTGATGTGACACATAGGAGCCCACCGCTTGTGAGTGACAGAGGGAAGACGCCATCCCCGGTCACCCCACTTAGCCACGTCCTGTTTCCCTGATACTCTTCTGCCTCTTTTCTGTGTGTCTGTGGGAGATAATTTGTTGCAATCTGAGAGCAACACTCCCTGGGCTTTTTATCTCCAACAAGGAGTGGCAGAAGAGCATTCTTAGCCATCAGATATTGGATCCAAGAAGACAGCTAAACTACAAATTCTCAATTTCTTAAAATCTTACACAACCAACTTGGTGTCTACATTGACAAGACTAACAGGATAAGAGTTGAATCCGCACTTCTCATCTTGTTACTCAGGCGTGCTTAAATTATCCACCTGTGAAAAACCAACCTGCACCCTGAGTTACTACAGATGAAGTAACCAGCATCAAACACAGCCCGAGCATTTTATAGTAATTTGGAAAATGCATGAAACAACTTTTGCTCTGCCTTTCTGGTTCACCTGAGAATGTCAGGAGAAATCACATGTAGCTTGTGGAATATTCAACAGTATAATACATAAATAATTCCTAGCAGACAAGACATTTCATTTTAGGGGGATAATTATCAATCTAAATGTCTTAACAGCTCACACAAAGCCCGGAGGTTTTCATTATATTTGTTTTCTATAGCAAATGTAGTGGGCTGAATATAGGAAAACATTTTTAAAGACCTCTTAGTGTCCAAGCTCTTAATTTTCCATTCACACATGGAAAAATTTCAAAGAGAAGTGTTCATGAGACTTAACTCCCACGCCCTCAGCATGGATGCCAATAATATGCCTGCCTTCTACCTTTTCTCACCCAGCCCTTGTGATTAGAAACCATCTCTACTGTGTGCCCACTGTCTACTGAGATACAAGCTCTCTTTCTTTCATTATAGACAATTTGGAGCGTACAAAGATGTATAAAGTAAAAAGCACTTGCACACACACACACGCACACACACGCAATCTTCCTGTCCTAAAGCAATCACAACTAATACTAGTTGTGTTGCAGGAAGTTGTTCTTTCTGGTGAAAAGTATGAGAGGGAGGAAGAGGAGGGATTTACTCATGGTCACCTCCTGATCCTGGGAAAGGAACAGAATCAGGTTCTTTGACTTTCTCACTGAAGCTTGAGTATCCGCATCTGTCTGGGGATGTCTGGGGACCCAGCCTGGAGGCTACCAGGACCTTATGTGCATGAGGGGCCTCCCAAAGAGACTGCTCTGGTGCTCAGAACTTACATGGCAGGAGGTGTGGGAAATGCTGAGGACACTGTCACTTAGATAAATGCACCCCTTACCTCTCCAGGAGCACGTCTTGGTCTGATATAAAGACCCAAAAAGATGCTTCACTAAAACTGTCCCATTTAGGCTCACAAAACTTTTGCTTTACAAAGTGTATTACAAAGGGAAGAGACGGTCTCCCTGCAACCAAAACTCCGGCTCTTGGGCTCTTCGGGGCATTGGTGATGTGGCTCCAGCACCCAGCCAAGACAGGGACATGTGGTGTGGGCAGCACCCCACTGAGGGCAACAGGTGGGGTGGAGTGGAGCCTGCGTGCTCCACGTGGTAGCCAACCTGAGCGGCAGAGCGGGGAGGGTGAGAAACACCGTGCAGACACTCACCCCTGCGCAGGAGTCAGGGCCAGGGAAACACTAGCTTAAATTTAGCGCATCTCAAATTTCACTGCAGCTGGAACCCTGAGGACGCTCCTGGAGATGCCCTTGGGGCGATTCCTGGAAATCTGCAGGTAGAAAGTCCACACTCGGTGTGGCAGCCCTCTAAGAACCGGCTTTAGGAACCAGAGCCCTACTCACAGTGTGGTCTTTACACCTGCAGCTCTGGGGAGTAGGCGCTGTGGGGCCCGCGTCCCTCTACAGGCCAGGGCACCTGTGAGTGACCACGGGAAAGGCTCGCAGCTGCACTTAGGGGACAATTGCTCCGGGGGTTCCGGGAGCTCTCAGACTGCCTCCAGGCGAGGCCAGCCCTGAGGCGGGATGCTGGTTCCACACCTCCCCTGGAGCCAGGCCCCATCGAGTCTCCAGCTGCTCTCACATCTTGACTTCACTCCCACCTGGCCTCTCCTGCGCCCCACTCCCTGGCAGCTTCCCGTGGGAGCCCTTCCTCAGTTAGGTAAGTGAGAAGCCTGGAGGAGGCAGGCTTTGCCTGGAAGGAGCCCAGCCTAAGACCACAGCATCGCTGCGGCGCTGGTTACAAAGCAGAGCCTTGGACTCTGCACAACGGGTCCCCCGCCGTCTGTCTGTGCTGGGAGCCGGGCTGAGAGGCGGCTCATCAGCACAGGTGTGCCAGCCAGGGCTGGAGAACACGTCCGCTCCCAGACCTCCGCCGTGTCCCACTGCTCCCTACACGGGAGCTCCCGTTCAATGAAGTGGAAGCACAAGCTTTCAAAAAAAAAAAAAAAAAAGTTAAGCAGGCAGCCAGAGACTTGTGTGTGGCAAAGGGCGTTTTATAGATGAGGCATGGTCAGTAGAGAAAGCCTGCAGTCCCAGAGCTTTTGAAGTTTTTAGGAACCTAAAAGGATCAAAAAAAAGTTGGTTCTAATTTGGGGGTGGGAAAACTTGAAATAAATAAATGTTTAACTAAATACTCACAAAATATAACATGGCAATTTAACTCAGCCCATATATATTTAATTGTATTTAATGTGGGCTGTGGCAGAGTTTGAATATGTGTGCTCTTTATTGGCTTGAGGCCTCTACCCAAAGCTATGGAAGCAGGGGCGGCCAGGCCAGCTTAGCCTCAGAGGGGACACTGGGCTGGCAGAGCACGGAATGGGTAGACGCCCCCTCGCCGGTCTCTGGGGCTCACAGCTGGGAGGGGCCCCAAGGAAGGGGCAGACTCAGGTGCGTGGCTGAGGGAGGGGCAGAAACAGGCCCCACATCAATGCTTTGCTCTCCACAGCCTTGCTATTTCATTTCTCCTAAAATCCGCATAGTGCCAAGTAGAAGGCACAGGACAGGGAAATGGGATGAGGATGGGTTCCTCTGGCTGCCAGCTGACTGGTGGCTCCCTTCTCTTTTATCAAGATCCGTTTCAATATGACTTGGAAGAGCCTGCAATGGTTTCTTCCGAGCACTTCCAGTTGAAGTGCCCAGTACCAGGCTGCCTGGCCTTAGGCCAGGCCTCCCAGGAGCATGCCCTGACGGCCCGAAGGCATGTCACCTGACACATAACTTAGAGCCTGGCTTATTGACTCAGGCTGTTTAACGTCACTTACTTTCTTTTCAAAATCAGTCCATCAGCTTGAGGTTAACTTTGGGAATATATAATTTGCACACATGGAAACATGCCCCACTGAAGTGTACATTTGAATTAGTTTTGACAAAAGTCTACATCAGCGTAACCACACCATAATCCAGTTACAGAATATTTCCCTGGTCCCAGAAAGCTCCATTGCAATCATCTCTCCAGTTCAGGCAGCGACGGGTGTGCTTTCGGTGGTTGGAATGCTCTTCTCTAGCATTTTTGAACTTGGAAACGTACACTTTGGACTTCGTTGGGTCAGGCTTCTGTGGCAACACAGAATGTTTTTGAGATTCATCCATTGCTATGGACTGAATGTTTGTGTATCCCCCAAATTCATAGCTTGAAGCCCAGCCCCCAAGGTGATGGAATTGATAAAGGCAGGAGGCAGAGAAATTCTAGGCAGACAGGGGTGGGTCTTCAGTGAAACCCCATCTTCAAGCCAAAAAGCTTGACACCCGCCGCCCAAAGTGGGAACTTCTATTCCTGTTTGCCCACTGTCTTCCAATTGATTCTTTTGGGATAATGTGTTTTGCCAATCGAATATTGCCTTTCCCAAAATGACCTATGACCAGCCCCACTCCCCATCCTGTGCCTATAAAGATCCCAGACTCAGTTGGTAGGGGAGAAGCAGCTTGACTGGAGAGAGGAAACTTGACTTCAAAGAGCTGCAACTTGACTTCACAGTAGAGATGGCTTGACTTCAGGGAACAACTAGCCTGACTTCAAGGGAAGATTACCCTCCTGTCCCATCCCCTCTCCAGCTCCCCTCTCTGCTGAGAGCCATTTCCATCGCTAAATAAAATGCTCCACCTTCACCATCCTTCAAGTGTCCACATGACCTCATTCTTCTTGGATGCTGGACAAGAGCTCAGGACTTACCAAGTACAAATACGCATAAAAGGCTGTCACACTGGCCCTTTGCCTTTGCTGGCAGAGGGCATGTGCCCCAGAGGATGACGCAAAGGGCCAACTGAGCTGATAATACAGTACCATCCATGGACAGCAGAGTTAAGAGAGCACTGTAACATGCCCTCAGGGGCTTTGGGGTCACAGGCAACTGCTCCCCCCAACCTGGGTGCCACTGCATGGAGCTTGCTCTTGCTGGTGCCCAGAGCAGCTGGCTAGGTCCTGCACTCACTTGCTCGCATGCTCCTTCCTGCAAGGGATTGAGCACAGTGGGCTGAGTAAATATTGAGTCCCAACATGAGCCCAATGAAGAGTTAGAGAAAAATCCTGCATCAGTATTAGGAGGTGGAGCCTTTCGGAGGTAACTAGGTGTTAGGGGTGGAATGTAAAAAGGGAGGAGTCACAAGGTCTCCTCCTCCTCTCCCTGTCCCCACCCCACTCCTTCCCTGTCCCCCTCCCTCTCCCCCTCTTTCCCTCTCATTCTTTTTCCCTCTGCTCTCCATTCTGCAAGAAAATAAGAAGGTGGCTGTCAGAAATCCAGGAAACAGCTCTTATCAGACATTGAATCTGCAAGCACCTTGATCTTGGACTTCCAGTTCCAGAACTGTGACAAATAAACTCGTGTTGCTTAAGGCCCCTGGTCTACAGTATTTCTATTACAGCAGCCTAAAATAAGATGTCCATAATGTCATGTTTATAAGCAATTTGCTCCTGATTGTGGTGGAAGCTGACTAGTGTTCTGCTGTATGCAGGGACCACACCCCTTAGTGGATACTTGGGTTGATTCTGGTTTGGCACTGATTATGAAGGAAGCTGCAGTGAACATGTAACTGTCATGTGCTTTTATTTCTCCTGGGGAAATACCAAGGAGTGGAATTGCTGGGTCGTAGGAGCATATGCTAGTCTCCTATTCCCTGAAAAAGTTTATGATAAGTTGGTGTTATTACTTCCCCTAAATATTTGATAGACTTCATTAAAACCTTTAGGCCTGAAGTTTTCTTTGTGGGAAGTGTTTTTAAAATAGCTTTGTTGAAAAATAATTTACGTGTTGTGAAGCGTCCCCATCCTTCATGCACAGTCTCGTGAGTTTGGGGAAATGTGCACAGCACTGCAGCGCCCTCCTGCCTCCCTGTGGTCACGACCCTCAGCAGGCTCCAGGCCACCACTTCCAGTTGTGCTGGTTTCACTCCTTGAATATTTCATACTAATATAGAAGACATTCTCTGTGTCTAGCTTCTTCCAGTAACTATGATGTTTTTGAGATTCATTCATACTGTTGCAGTTATCACTGTTTTATATATATAAATATAATTCATATATAAATAAAATATACACATCATATACATAAATTTATATATTTATATAAATACATATTATATATAAATTATATATAATTAATTATATATAAATTTATAAATTTATATATAATTTATATATAATATGTATTTATATAAATATATAAATTTATAAACATATAAATTTAGAAATAAATAAAATATATAAATATAATAAAAATATAAATTACATAAATACAAACATATGTATATATAAAACTGTTTTATATATATACCAAGTTGAATCCATTGAATGGATTTACCACAGTCTGTTTATGTATTTAATAGCTGATGCATGTTTGAATCATATTTTTTTGGCTTTTATGAGTAATGCTGTTATTAACACGCACATACAAGTCTATGTGCAGAGATATGTTTTAATTTCTCTAGAAGTGGAACTGCTGAGCTATGTAAAATAGTGTATGTTTAACTTTTAAATAAATTGGTAAACTGTTTTCTGAAGTGTCTGTATGGTTTTGCATAAAGTTCCAGTTGCTCAATATCCTCATCGGTGTTTGGTATTGTCAGCGTTTTTGACTTTAACTGTTCCAGTGAGTATGTAGTGTTATTTTATGGTATGTTTCCTTTGCACTGTTCTGATCATCATGTTGAGCATCTTTTGATGTGCATGTTAATCATTCAAATATTATTTTTTATGGATTCAATTGAAATCTTTTGCCCATTGTTAAGCAGAGTTGTTTGTCTTATTATTATTGAATTGTAAGAGTTCGTTCTACAATCTGGATATATGTTAGTGTAAAAGTGATTGCGGTTTTTGTAATTGAAAGTAATGGTGAAACTGCAATTACCTAATATGTAATTTGTTGAGTACTTTTCTACTTTGTCAGATTTGTGTTTTGCAAGCATTTTTTTCAATATTTGGCTTGCATTTTACTTTCTTTTTTTTTTTTTTTTTTTTTTTTTT
>NW_022437022.1:1117960-1123268 GCF_009761245.1 Sapajus apella
TGAGACGGAGTTTCGCTCTTGTTACCCAGGCTGGAGTGCAATGGCGCGATCTCGGCTCACCGCAACCTCCGCCTCCTGGGTTCAAGCAATTCTCCTGCCTCAGCCTCCTGAGTAGCTGGGATTACAGGCACACACCACCATGCCCAGCTAATTTTTTGTAGCTTTAGTAGAGACGGGGTTTCACCATGTTGACCAGGATGGTCTCGATCTCTTGACCTTGTGATCCACCGGCCTCGGCCTCCCAAAGTGCTGGGATTACAGGCTTGAGCCACCGCGCCCGGCTGCATTTTACTTTCTTAACAGTGTTATATGATAAGCAAATGCTTAAAATTTTGATAAAGTTTAATTTTCCATTTTTGTTTCTATGATTTGGTGTAAGTCTGAGTCCAAAGGCTGAAGACCCTGCAGCCTTCTGTTCAAGGGCAGGAGAAACGGAAGGAAGCCGCCAGCACGGTAGAAAGACGAAGGCCAGAAGACTCAGCAAGCTGGCGTATCCCGCCTGCTTCTGCCGCGTTCTTCTAGCTGCACTGGCAGCTGATTGGATGGTGCCCACCCACACTGAGGGTGGGTCTTCTTTTACCAGTCCACTGACTCAAATGTCAGTCTCTTCTGGCAACACCCTCACAGATACACCCAGAAACAACACATTACCAGCCATCTAGTCACCCTTGATCCAGTCAAGTTGACACCTAATATTAACCCCTGCAATTTATAAATCATTAATTCTGTTCCATTGGTCTATGTGTCTATCCTTATTCCGGTACCACATTATCTTGTTTATTGTCACTTTATCACGTGTCTTAAAATCAGGCATTACAATTTTTTCAACTTTGTTCTTTTTTTTGAAAACTGCTTTATTTCTCCAGGTCCCTTCCTTATTCACGTACACTTTAGAATTGGTTTGTCAGTTTACAAAAAGGTATACAGGGAGTTGGATTGGAATTGTTTTGAACAGTATAGGAGAATTAACATCTCAATATTGAATTTACCAGTCCAAGAACATACATATAGACGGAGGTATTCTTCGAGTCCCTTCAGAAAGAGTCTGTAATTTTCAGTGTTCAAGTCTTGCACATTTTTGCATGCTTCCTATTGCTATTGTAATCATGAATTTAAAAAAATTTTATTTTCCAAATGTTTATTGTTAGTATATGAAAATGCATTTGATTTCTTATATTGATCGGATCGCAATAAATTCTTGCAAGTTTTATGTTTCCTTGGCATCCATTTTGAATGCAAGTTTAACTTTCTCATCCAGAGGAAGGACTTGGCTAACCCTGGCACAATTTTCAGTCTACGTCACACCCAAATGGCTTGAGCCAGTGGCCAGAGATGAGAACATAAAGGCATCCCTCCTGCCCAGTAGACTGGGTTCCCACTTTCCGGCTGCTTCCTTTAAACAAACTAATCAGGCATTTGCTGTAATCTTAAAGTGATACGCACTCTATTTCCTTGTACACACTGCTGGTTACCACAGACTTCCTTCTATCTCTGCCTGGCCCTCCATTCCTTCCCGGCATGACCTGGAGATGGAGAACTGCCCTGTTGACTCATTACATCCTCCCTGCCCAGGATCTGTAGGTAAAAGTCTTTGAACTTGTTTCTTATTGTGGCGGTGGATTGAGTTTGCACCTTCCATCTGAAGAAAGAATCCAGGTGGGGGTTTTCCCTGGGCACCAGGAAGAACAGGCTAGGTTTCCAGCACCAGAGCAACTAGACACGAATCAGACAGGAGCCCAGGGGAGGCATAAACTGGACCCTAGTCAGACAAGAGCCACGGAGCATTTGCCAGTATAAAGAAGCTTCCTATGGGAGGGATCCCCGTTAGTCAAGGGCAGAACAGGTGGGCATTAGGATCTCCACCAGGTAACAGTGCCATGTGAAAGGCACCCTGAAAACACTATATCCAGTTCCCCTTCATTTCCCAGCAGGACACGGTTTCCAGTACTCTGGAACCCCAATTTAGCTGGAGGCTCTCAAAATACAAGTAACCTACAGCTTTAATATTGTTACTTATTAGGTCTAGAAGATTTTTTTGTCAACATTGTAGAATTTAAGTATACAATCATGTTTTCTGAGAATAAAGAGTTCTCCTTAAATATCTATATGACTTTTCATTTCTTTTACTTGCCTGAGTGCATTCGCTTGGACCTCTCGTACAATGTTAAGTAGAAATGGTTGGAAAGAGCATTCTTGCTTTACCCTGGCCCGAGGTAGAAAGCATTCAGGTCTTTCACCATGAAGTGTTCTGGTAGTTTCAGTTTAATGCTTGTCTTTAAAAAAATAGATATCTTTTATCAAGTTGACAAAGTTTCCCTTTATTAGTAGTTTAATTATAATTGGATATTGGATTTATCCAATGATTTCTCTGTATCTATTGAGATAATCACATGGTTTTTCTGTATTATTTTGTTAATGCAATTTAAATCAAACTTGCATTTCTGTTATAAACCCTGTGTAGTCATGAGGTATTAGATTTTGGATGCTTTAACTTGCAAATTTTTTTAAATCAATAAACTTTAGAGCAGTTTTACGTTCACAGAAAAATTGAGTGGAAAGTACAGAATTCCCACATACCCTCTTTCCCCACACATGCCCAGCCTTCCTCACTAGCAAATGCTGTATATTTGTTACAATCTATGAGCCTACACTGACACTGACGTTTTTATCACCCAAAGTCCACATCACCATTAGAGTAGCTCATGGTATTCTAGATTCTATTGGACATGTATAATGTATAATGTCGTGTATCCATTATTGTAGCGTCACACAGAATTGTTTTACATCCCTAAAATTCCCCTGTGTTCTGCCTATTCATCCCTCCCTTCCCCCAACCACTGCTAACCACTCATCTTCTTACTGTTTCCATACTTAGGCTTTTCCTGGAATGTCGTATAGTTGGAGCCATATGGTATGTAAACTTTTTAGATTGGCTTCTTTCATTTAGTAGTAGGCATTTACGTTTCCTCCATGTGTCGTCATGGCTTGATAGTTCACTTCTTTATATACATAGTCTTCTATTGTATGGATTTACTCTAGTTTATTCATCTATTCCCCCACTGAAGCACATCTTGATTGCTTCCATGTGTTGGCATTATAAATAAGCTGCTATAAACATCCCTGAGCAGGTTTTTGTGTGGACATAAGTTTTCAATCCACTTGGGTAAATACCAAAGAGTAAAAATGCTGTATAGTATGGTAAGAGTGTGATCAGTTTTGTATGAAGCTGCCAGATTGTCTTCCAAATTTTGTATTTCCACCAGCGATGAATGAGAGTACCTGTTGTTTCACGTTCTTGACAGTATTTGGTTTTGGAGTTTGGCTATCTGACAGGTATGTAGTGACATCTCTGTTGTTTTCATTTGCAATTTCTTAATGACATATGATGTTGAACATCTTTGCATACGCTTATTTGCCATCTGTTTATCTTCTTTGGTGAGGTGTTTGTTCAGGTCTTTTGTCCATTTTTAACCAAGGTGTTAGTTTTCTTATTGTTGAGTTTTAAGAGTTCTTGATAAGTCTTTTATCATATGTGTCTTTCGCAAATATTTCCTCTTAGTCCTTGACCTGTCTTCTCATTTTCTTGGCATTGTCTTTGGCAGAGAAGAAGTTTTTAGTTTTACTGAAATAAAGTTTATCAATTTTTTTTTCATGGTTTGTGCCTTTGGTATTGTATCTAAAAAGTCATACCATATTCAAGGTCATCTAGGTTTTCTCCTATGTGGTCTTCTGGGAGTTTTATATTTTATGCTTTTTAGGTTCTTAATCCATTTTGAGTTAATTTTTGTGAAGGTTGTAAGATCTGTGTCTTGAATCTTTTTTTGTTTTGCATGTGAATATCCAATTGCTTCAAAACTCTTTGTCGAATGAATTATCTTTTCTCTGTTGCATTGCCTTTATTCTTCTGTCAAAAATTAGCTGACTGTGTTTATGTGAGTCAACTTCTGGATGCTATTTTATTCTGTTGATCTATTTGTCCATTCTTTCACCAGTATTACACAGTCTTGATTACTATAATTTCATAGCAAGTCTTGCAGTCATATTGTTTCAATCCTATGACTTTGTTTTTCTCCTTCAATACTGAATTGGCCATTTTGGGTCTTTTGTCCCTCCGTATAAAATTTAGTATCAGTTTGTCAATATCCACAAAACAAGGTGCTGAGATTTTGATTGTGATTGAATTACATCTATGGGTCAAGTTGGAAAGAAGTGATATCTTAACAACATTGAGTTTTTCTATTCATGAACAGGGATTATCTCTTAATTTGTTTAGTTATTCTTTTATACAGTTTATTAGAGTTTTATTTCTTTCTTTTCAATCTGCATGGGTTTTATTTTCTTGTCTTACTATATTAGCTAGGAGTTCCAGTACAATGTTGAAAAGCAGTGGTGAGAGGTGAATGTTTGCCTCATTTCTGATCTTAGTGGAATAGCTAAGCTTCTAGTTCCTCACTATTAAATATGATATTAGCTGTAGGTTTTTCATGGTCTTTACAACTTGAAAAAGTTATCCTCTAGTCCTAGTTTTCTGAGTGTGTGTGTGTGTGTGTGTGTGTGTGTGTGTGTGTTTATCATGGATCTAATTTGTTAAACTTTATTGAGAA
The DNA here is from genome assembly GCF_009761245.1 of Sapajus apella. Classification (NCBI taxonomy): domain Eukaryota; kingdom Metazoa; phylum Chordata; class Mammalia; order Primates; family Cebidae; genus Sapajus; species Sapajus apella. The sequence continues at coordinate 1,122,565 of NW_022437022.1, forward strand.
TGTTTTCATCTGTGTTTATCAGAGTTATTGACCCTCACTTTTCTTGTAATGTGGCTATCTGGTTTTGGTATTAGGATATTGCTGGCTTCATGGAGTAAGTTAAGAAGTATTCCCTCTGTTTCAATATTCTAGAAAAGATCATAGATAGTTAATATAATTTCTCTCCTAAACGTTTAGTAGCGTTCACTAGTGAACCCATCTGGACCTGGTGCTTTCTATTTTGGAAGGTTATTAATTATCAATTCAATTTCCTTGATAGATATAGGCCTATTAAGATTGTCTATTTCTTCTTGTGTGAGTTTTGGCAGATTGTGCCTTTTAAGGAATTGGTTCATTTCATCTAGGTTATCAAATTTGTGGGCATATTATTGTTTGATAATATTTCTTTATTATACTTTTTTTTTTTTTGAGACAGAGTCTCTCTCTGTCACCAAGCCGAAGTACAGGGGCTCAATCTTGACTCACCACAACCTCCACCTCCCGAATTCAAGCAATTCTCCTGTCTCAGCCTCCTGAGTAGCTGGGATTACAGGCATGTACCACTATGCCTGGCTATTTTTTTATTTTTAGTAGAGACGGGGTTTCACCATGTTGGCCAGGCTGACCTTGAACTCCAGACCTCAAGTGATCTGCCCTTCTTGGCCTCCCAAAATGCTGGGATTACAGGTGTGAGCCACCACACCTGGAGTTATGATCTTTTTTTT